>NC_057798.1:297535764-297567058 GCF_018294505.1 Triticum aestivum | reverse complement strand
TTGTGCTGGAGCGCTACGGTCGAAACGAGGGTCCTGTTCGTCGGGAGTGGTGTGGCGTACCGCAAAACGGGACTCCATGGGTTACTATTCATCTCCACCGTCGACCTCCTCCGGCCTCCACGGGCTACCGTCGACTCCTCCAGCCTCCACGGGCTCCTGTTCATCCAGCCTCCACCGCGCGCTACTCCACCGGCTACTGTTCAACCACCCCTCCACCGTCTACTGTTCATCCAGCCCTCCACTGTGTACTGTTCATCCAGCCCTCCACACCACGGGGTCCTGTTCAATCACCCCTCCACGGCCACCCCTCCACCCTCTACTGTTCATCCAGCCCTCCACACTACGGGGTCTTGTTCATCCAGAGGCAACGCCACCGCTCACTGTTCATCCACCCCCCCGCAACGCTCACTGTTCATCCAATCGATCGGCTTCAGTAAGCAGCAATAGCGAAGGAATCGCTCCATCGGGTTCAGTTAACGGCCATCGATCGATCACTCGGGTTCAGTAACGCGTAGCCTGTAGTGCAATCACTCGGGTTCAGTTAGAGCGCAATGCCTCGCTCGGGTTCAGTTTGAGCCAACGCCTCGCACATGTACGAGGGAAACGCGCATCGCTCGGCCCCCGACCTCCCATCATAACCGGCAACTCCCTGAAATTTTCCTCCCCCTTGCTTCTACCATAGTTTTTTCTGTCATGGACGGCCCAAAGAATGTCATGCAGCTGCGTCTCCGGCCCGCCCAGGATGAAAAGCCCATTTTCTGTCATGATTTTTTTGTCATAGAAGTAGGAGCCCACCACATCTATGATGATACTGGGTTTTGTCACAATTATCGTCATAGAAGTGTCATATGTATGACAGAAAAAATTTCGTTCGGCCCAAAATGTCACGGATGTGTCTTTTTTTGTAGTGATGACTGGATCTTTTCAACCATCAATTACAATGTTTAGTCGCTGCTTGAACTTTGGGGGCGCTCTACATTTATGTTTTGCGGTCTCAAAAAGGGCTAGCGAGATACCACTATTGTCATATTGTATATGGTAGTTTTGACAACATGTTGCTGTTTCAGATTTCTTATTATTGCTCGCTAATTGATTATGTCATTGATATGAGTTAATATAATTTTTAAGAGTTATTATCGACATGATTAGTTATGATCTTTGTTGAAAACCTGGGTGCTGTTTAAGCTTATTTATGGAAACAAGAGCAAAAGAGCTCGGAAAAGTTTTTGTTTTTCACTTTCAGTTTATCAACTGAATTGCTTGAGGACAAGCAAGGTTTAAGCTTGGGGGAGCTGATACGTCTCCATTGTATATACTTTTCCTAACGCTTTTCCTCTTGTTTTGGACTCTAATTTGCATGATTTGAATGAAACTAACCCAGACTAACGTTGTTTTCAGCAGAACTACCATGGTGTTGTTTTTGTGCAGAAATAAAAAGTTCTCGGAATAGAACAAAACTTTGCAAGGATTTTTATACAATAAGAGAGAATATCTCGAGCCAAGAACAACCGGATGGGGGCACCTAGGTGGGCACAACCCACCAGGGCATGCCACCCCCTCCAGGCGCGCCCAGGTGGGTGATGACCCACAAGTGTAGGGGGTCTATCTAGTCCTTTCGATAAGTAAGAGTGTCGAACCCAACGAGGAGCAGAAGGAAATGATAAGCGGTTTTCAGTAAGGTTTTCTCTCCAAGCACTGAAATTGTAGGTAATAGATAGTTTTGTGATAAGATAAATAGTAACGAGTAACACGTAAATAAAGTAAATAAAGTGCAGCAAGGTGGCCCAATCCTTTATGTTATGTAGCAATGGATAAGCCTGGACAATTTCTAATAATGAGGAAGGAGCTTCCGAGGACACATGGGAATTATCGTCAAGCTAGTTTTCATCACGTTCATATGATTCGCGTTCGGTACTTTGATAATTTGATATGTGGGTGGACCGGTGCTTGGGTAATCCCCTTACTTGGACAAGCATCCCACTTATGATTAACCCCTATTGCAAGCGTCCGCAACTACAAAAAGAAGTATTAAGGTAAACCTAACCACAACATTAAACATATGGATCCATATCAGCCCCTAACGAAGCAACACATAAACTAGGGTTTAAGCTTCTGTCACTCTAGCAACCCATCATCTACTTATTACTTCCGCATGCCTTCCTCTAGGCCCAAATAATGGTGAAGTGTCATGTAGTCGACGGTCACATAACACCACTAGAGGAAAAGACAACATACATCTCAGCAAAATATCAAACGAATACCAAATTCACATGACCACAAATAGCAAGACTTCACCCATGTCCTTAGGAACAAACGTAACTACTCACAAAGAATATTCATGTTCATAATCAAAGGAGTAATAATATGCATAAATAATCTGAACATATGATCTTCCACCAAGTAAACCAATTAGCATCAACTACAAGGAGTAATCAACACTACTAGCAACCCACAGGTACCAATTTGTGGTTTTGATACAAGATTGGATACAAGATATGAACTAGGGTTTTGAGAGGAGATGGTGCTGGTGAAGATGTTGATGGAGATTGACCCCCTCCCGATGAGAGGATCGTTGGTGATGACGTTGGTGATGATTTCCCCCTCCTGGAGGGAAGTGTCCCCGGCAGAACAACTCCGCCAGAGCCCTAGATTGGTTCCGCCTCGTGGCGGTGGAGTTTCGTCCCGTAAGCTTGCCCATGATTTTTTCCAAGGTAAAAGCTATAATATAGCATAAGATGGACACCGGGGCCCACCAGGGGGTCCAGGAGACAGGGGGTGCGCCTAGTGGGAGGGCGCCCTCCACTCTCCTGGACAGGGTGTGGGCCCCCTGGTGTATTTCTTTCGCCCAATAATTCTTATTAATTCCAAAAAGGTGTTTCGCGGAGTTTTAGGATTTTTGGAGCAGTGCAGAATAGGTTTCCAATGTTTGCTCCTTTTGCAGCCACAATTCCAGCTGCCGGCATTCCCCCTCTTCATGGTAAACCTTGTAAAATAAGAGAGAATAGCCATAAGTATTGAGATATAATGTGTAGTAACAACCCATAATGCAACAAATATTGATATAAAAGCATGATGCAAAATGGACGTATCAACTCCCCCAAGCTTAGACCTCGCTTGTCCTGAAGCGGAAGCCGAAATCGAAAAATATGTCCACATGTTTAGAGATAGAGGTGTCGATAAAAGTAAAATACGAACATGAGGGCATCATGATCATTCTTATAATAGCAACATATATAGATTTTATCATATGATTTCTTATGCTCAAGTAACAATCAATTCACAATGTCAAGTATGATTCAAAAACTTCATTGGGAACTAATAAACTATAATCTCAGTCATTGAAGCAATTGAAATTTATCATAACATCCGAAAGAATCAACAATAGAGCTTTTTAGCAAGTTCACATACTCAACTATCTTGTAGTCTTCTACAATTGCTAACACTCACGCAATACTTGTGGTTATGGAGTTTCAGCCGGACACCAAGAAAGATAGGGGCTTATTGTGTTGCCTCCAATGTATTCAACTTTAGGTGATGTTAGCAATAATAGGCCATGCTAACTTACATCCAATTGGATATATATATATATATATATAATGATCTTTCAAACACGAGGAGCTTGCCAAAGGATAAATGAAAAAGGAAAAGGTGAGAATCACCTTGACTCAAGCATAAAGTAAAAACCATAAACTAAAGATAGGCCCTTTACAAAGGGAAGCAGAGGCTGTCATGTGCGTTTAGGGTTGATGCACAAAATCTTAATGCAAAAGAACGTCACTTTATATTGCCCCTTGTATGTGGACCTTTATTATGCAGTCCATCGCTTTTATTACTTCCAGAACAAGATCGTACAAAGCTTATTTTCTCTGCACTAATAAGTCATACATATTTAGATAGCATTTTTTATTGTTTGCAACATGACAACTTACTTGAAGGATCTTACTCAATCCATAGGTAGATATGGTGGACTCTCATGGCAAAACTGGTTTTAAGGATATTTGGAAGCACAAGTAGTATCTCTACTTGGTGCAAGGAATTTGGCTAGCATGAGGGGGAAAGGCAAGCTCAACATGTTTGGAAGGTCAATGACAATATACTTTAACTGAGATGTCAGAAAACATAAACCATTACGTTGTCTTCCTTGTCCAACGTCGACTCTTTTAGCATGTCGTACTTAATGAGTGCTCCCAATTATAAAAGGTGTCCAAGATAATATATTTATATGTGAACCCCTCTTTGCTTATCACTTCCTATTAATTGCAACAATGACCAAAACTATGTTCATCAACTCTCAACAATTTTTATGCCTCATACTTTCTATGTGTGAAGTTATCACTATTCATAAGATCAATATGAACCCTGCTATTCTTTCTACTTTCTCAAGATCATAGCAACATAGCAAAGCCATTGACTCAACACTAATCTTTATTATAGATAGCTCACGGACTCTATTACAAAAAGAAATCACAAAGCAAAACTCAAAACTACTTGATAACAAAACTTCAATCTACTAGATCAAGATACTACTAAAAGGATCGAACTAAATAAAACGGTAAAGATAGGAGTGTGATGATGATACGATACCGGGGCACCTCCCCCAAGCTTGGCAGTTGCCAAGGGGAGTGCCCATACCCATGTGATTATGTCCTCGGATGTGGTGAAGTAGGAGTTGTTGATGATGTAGGCTTGTCATCCGTCTTCCAAGGCATAGGCTCTCCATCATAGAAGGATGGTCGAGTCTCCGGTATCCTTAAATCTGCAGCCAAACTCATCCTCTTGAATCTATATTCATTCTCACAATTTTGGTTTTGCAGGTCATAGATCTGGGCTTGGAGGTGCTCGATTTTCTCTTCAAGCTTGAAGATGGTCTCCCCAATGACTTTGGCATCCAGCTTGTGGTTGTTGGTGAACTCCGTGATCATCATCTGGTTGGCGTTGAGTCCACGCTCCACCATCCCTTGGCACTTGAAAACTTGCTGCTCCATGGCTTCGAGTTTTGTCTCCATGCTTCCAGTACGCCTTGGTCTCCCACATCGCAGATGTGCAGCACCCCCTCATGCATCTCAACGGTTTGACGGTGTTGCAGCACCTCCACGAGATAGGGGTTGATAACCCTCTCGAAAAACTTGTCCTTGGGAGCGCTTGGAGACGACATGATGCTCTAGATCTGAAACAGAAACAGCTCGAAACGAAAAAACAGGATATTTGCGTGATACGGTGGTCAAAACCTTCGGGAGTATATATAATGAATTTTTACCGACCAAAATACGTAATGTGCAAGAAAACGGAGTCCGGGAGGCACACGAGGTGTCCACGAGATAGGGAGCGCGCCCAGTAGGGGGGACGCGCCCTCGACTCTCATGGAGGCCTCGGGTCCCTTTCGGACTACTTCTTTCTTCCAAAAATTCTTAAATATTCCAAAACTGATAAAAATTGCCATTGGAGTTGTTTTGAGTCGGTTTACTTACCGTACTACATACCTATTCCTTTCGGAGTCTGGAACGTTATGAAAAGTGTCCCTTATATATTCCTCCGGGGTTACGGTTTCAATATTATTAGTTTCAACATTGATAGGATTACTTGAAATATAATGTTTAATTCTTTGACCATTTACCACCCTCGGACTTGTGCCTTCGAAGTTGTTGATTTTTATGGCACCATAACGATAGACCTCCTCGATAACGTAGGGACCTTCCCATTTTGAGAGAAGTTTTCCTGCAAAAAATCTTAAACGAGAGTTGAATAATAACACATAATCTCCTACGTTAAACTCACGCTTTTGTATCCTTTTATCATGCCAGCGTTTGACCTTTTCTTTAAATAGCTTGGCATTCTCATAGGCTTGAGTTCTCCATTCATCAAGTGAGCTAATATCAAACAACCTCTTCTCACCGGCAAGTTTGAAGTCATAGTTGAGCTCTTTAATAGCCCAATATGCCTTATGTTCAAGTTCAAGAGGTAAATGACATGCTTTTCCATAAACCATCTTATATGGAGACATACCCATAGGATTTTTGTATGCAGTTCTATAGGACCATAATGCATCATCAAGTTTTTTGGACCAATTCTTTCTAGATCTATTCACAGTCTTTTGCAAAATTAATTTGAGCTCTCTATTGCTCAACTCTACTTGACCACTAGACTGCGGATGATAAGGATATGTGATTCTATGATTGACATCATACTTAGCAAGCATCTTATGGAAAGCACCATGAATAAATGTGAACCACCATCAGTCATAAGATATCTAGGGACTCCAAACCTCGGAAAAATAACTTCTTTGAGCATTTTAATAGAAGTGTTATGATCAGCACTACTAGTTGGAATAGCTTCTACCCACTTAGTAACGTAATCAACAACAACTAAAATATGTGTATAACCATTAGAGGCAGGAAAAGGTCCCATATAATCAAAGCCCCAAACATCAAACGTTTCAATAATAAGAGAATAATTCATAGGCATTTCTTGACGTCTACTAATGTTGTCTACTCTTTCACATTCATCACAAGATAAGACAAACTTACGAGCATCTTTGAAGAGAGTAGGCCAATAAAAACTAGATTGTAGTACCTTGTGTGAAGTTCTATCTCCAGCGTGGTGTCCTCCATAGGATTCAGAGTGACACTTGCATAGGATCTATTCCTGTTCATGCTCAGGCACACAACGTCTAATAACACCATCTACTCCTTTATAAAGGTGTGGGTCATCCCAGAAGTAATGTCTTAAATAATAAAAGAACTTTTTATTTTGCTGGTATGTGAAACTAGGCGGTATAAATTTAGCAACAATGTAATTAGCATAGTCAGCATACCAAGGAGTAGTACCAGAAGCATTAACGACCGCTAATTATTCATCAGGAAAGCTATCATCAATAGGCAGTGGGTCATCAAGAACATTCTCTAACCTAGACAAGTTGTCTGCAACGGGGTTCTCAGCTCCCTTTCTATCAATAATATGCAAATCAAATTCTTGGAGTAGGAGAACCCATCTAATGAGCCTAGGCTTAGCATCTTTCTTTTCCATAAGATATTTAATAGCAGCCTGATCAGTGTGAATGGTAACTTTGGAATCAATAATATAAGGTCTAAACTTATCACATGCAAACACAACTGCTAAGAATTCTTTTTCAGTAGTATCATAATTTTTCTGGGCAGTATCAAGAGTCTTACTAGCATACTGGATAACATTCAATTTCTTATCGACTCTTTGCCCTAGAATAGCACCTACAGCATAATCACTAGCATCACACATAATTTCAAAAGGTAAATTCCAATCAGGTGGCTGAACAATAGGTGCAGTGATCAAAGCTTTCTTAAGTATTTCAAATGCTTCTACGCAATCATCATCAAAGACAAAAGGAATATCTTTTTGCAATAAATTAGTCAGAAGCCTAGAGATTTTAGAAAAGTCATTAATGAACCACCTATAAAAACCGGCATGACCAAGGAAACTTCTTATACCTTTTATGTCCTTGGGACACGGCATCTTTTCAATAGCATCAACTTTGGCTTTGTCAACTTCAATACCTCTCTCAGAGATCTTGTGCCCCAAGACAATGCCTTCATTAACCATAAAGTGACACTTTTCCCAATTCAGGATGATACTAGTGTCTTTGCATCTCTGCAAAACTCGCTCAAGGTTGCTCAAACAATCATCAAGAGAGGATCCATAAACGGAGAAGTCATCCACGAATACCTCACAAATCTATTCACAAAAATTAGAGAATATAGCCATCATGCATCTTTGAAAGGTAGCAGGTGCATTACATAAACCAAAAGGCATACGTCTATAAGCAAAAGTACCAAAAGGGAAAGTAAAAGTAGTTTTAGATTGATCCTTCGCTGACACAGGTATTTGAAGAAACAAGAATAATCATCTAGAAAGCAGAAATGTGTGTGTTTGGATAGTCTCTCTAGCATTTGATCAATAAAAGGTAAAGGGTAATGATCTTTCTTAGTAGCTTTATTTAACTTACGGAAATCAATTACCATCCTATAACTTATAATAATTCTTTGAGGGATTAATTCATCTTTATCATTAGGAACAACGGTAATACCTCCCTTTTTAGGAACACAATGGACAGGGCTTACCCATTCACTATCAGCAACTTGATAAATAATACCTGCCTCAAGGAGCTTTAGTATCTCCTTTCTTACTATTTCTTTCATCTTGGGATTTAGTCGTCGTTGAGGATCTCTAACTGGTTTGGCATCTTTTTCCACTGTAATTTTGTGTTCGCATAATGTGGGACTAATGCCCTTGAGATCATCCAGAGTATATCCAATAGCTGCTCGGTGCTTCTTCAGAATTCTCAATAATCTTTCTTCTTCTTGCTTTGAAAGGTTAGCACTAATAATAACATGATATATTTCCTTTTCATCAAGATACGCATATTTAAGATTTTCAGGTAATGGTTTGAGTTCAAACACGGGATCACCCTTGGGTGGAGGGGGATCCCCAAGAATTTCAACGGGAAGGTTATGTTTCACCATAGGTTCCTGTTTAAGGAACACTTCATCTATTTCCCTTCTTTCCTACATAATAGTATCGTTTTCATGGTCTAGCAAATATTGTTCTAACGGATCAGTAGGAGGCACAACAATGGAAGCAAAACCAATAATATCATCCTTAATAGGTGGTTCCCTATAACGAGGTTGTCTACGAAACTTAGCAAAATTAAACTCATGAGACATACCATATACACCAACGGTGACAGTATCTTTTTCACAATCAATCTTAGCACTAGTTGTATTCAAGATGGGTCTACCAAAAATAATGGGACAGAAATCATCTTGTGGGGAACCAAGAACAAGAAAATCAGTAGGATATTTAACCTTCCCACACAAAACTTCAACATCTCTAACAATCCCAAAGGGTTTAATGGTATCCCTATTAGCAAGCTTAATAGTAACATCAATGTCTTCTAATTCAATGGGTGCAATGTCATGCATAATTTCTTGATATAAGGTATAAGGTATTGCACTAGCACTAGCACCCATATCACATAAGCCATGATAACAATGATCTCCTATTTTAACGGAAATAACAGGCATGCCTACAATAAGTCTATGTATCTTAGTATCTGGTCTAGCAATATTAGCAGTCTCACCACAGAAATAAATAACATGCCCATCTAAATCATCATCCAAGAGATCTTTAACCATAGCAATACTAGGTTCAACATTAATTTTCTCAGGAAGTGTATAAGTCCTAGTATTACTCTTACGAACAATAGTCGAAGCTTTAGCATGATCTTTTATCCTAACTGGAAAAGGAGGCTTCTCAACATAAGTAGTAGGAACAATAGGATCACTATAGGTGATAGTCTTTTCTTCAACTATAATAGGTGCAACTACTTTCACTTCAATAGGAGGATTATATTTAAACCACTTCTCTTTAGGGAGATCAACGTGAGTAGCAAAAGATTCACAGAAAGAAGCTACTATCTCAGAGTCAAGTCCATACTTAGCGCTAAATCCACAGAAAGCATCGGTATCCATAAAATATTTAACACAATCGAACTTAGGTGTCATACCTAACTCCTTACCATTGTCAGAACCCCAATCTTCAGAGTTGATTTTAATTCTTTCCAATAAGTCCCATTTGAAATCAATAGTCTTTAGCATATAAGAACCAGCACAGGAAGTATCAAGCAGGTTGTGATTATCAAGAGAAAGCCGAGCATAAAAGTTCTGAATAATAATTTCCCGAGAGAGCTCATGATTGGGGCATGAATATAATATTGACTTAAGCCTCCCCAAGCTTGAGCGATGCTTTCTCCTTCGCGAGGCCAGAAATTATATATGTAATTACGACCACGATGAACAACATGCATAGGATAGAACATCTGGTGAAATTCCAACTTCAATCGCTTATAATTCCAAGATCTCGTATCATCACATAGCCTATACCATGTCAATGAATCTCCCTTCAAAGATAAAGGGAAGACCTTCCTTTTGACAACATCATCGGGAATACCTGCAAGCTTAAATAATCCACAAACTTCATCCACAAAGATAAGGTGTAAATCGGGATGCAATGTTCCATCTCCTGCAAATGGATTAGCTAGCAGTTTCTCTATCATACCCGAAGGAATCTCAAAGTAAATATTTTCATAAAGTTCAGTAGGTTGAGGAGCAACTCTTTGCTCTTCTGGTCGGGGTAAAGATACCCCGAACAAGCCCCTCAAAGGATTAGTTTCCATAGTGACAAGTAACAGAAAATTTCAGCACACTATATAAATGTTTCCTTACCAAGTTGCACTCACCAAAAGCGCTAGACCCCCCGGAAACGGCGCCAGAAAAGAGTCTTGATGACCCACAAGTGTATGGGATCTATCATAGTCCTTTCCATAAGTAAGAGTGTTGAACCCAACGAGGAGCAGAAGGAAATGATAAGCGGTTTTCAGTAAGGTTTTCTCTGCAAGCACTGAAATTGTAGGTAATAGATAGTTTTGTGATAAGATAAATAGTAATGAGTAACAAGTAAATAAAGTAAATAAAGTGCAGCAAGGTGGGACAATCCTTTATGTAGCAATGGATAAGCCTGGACAATTTCTAATAATGAGGAAGGAGCTCCTGAGGACTCATGGGAATTATCGTCAAGCTAGTTTTCATCACGTTCATATGATTCGCGTTCGGTACTTTGATAATTTGATATGTGGGTGGACCGGTGCTTGGGTACTTCCCTTACTTGGACAAGCATCCCACTTATGATTAACCCCTATTGCAAGCGTCCGCAACTACAAAAAGAAGTATTAAGGTAAACCTAACCACATCATTAAACATATGGATCCATATCAGCCCCTAACGAAGCAATGCATAAACTAGGGTTAAGCTTCTGTCACTCTAGCAACCCATCATCTACTTATTACTTCCCCATGCCTTCCTCTAGGCCCAAATAATGGTGAAGTGTCATGTAGTCGACGTTCACATAACACCACTAGAGGAAAAGACAACATACATCTCATCAAAATATCGAATGAATACCAAATTCACATGACTACTAATAGTAAGACTTCACCCGTGTCCTCGGGAACAAACACAACTACTCACAAAGCATAGTCGTGTTCGTAATCAGAGGAGTAATAATATGCATAAAGTATCTGAACATTTGATCTTACACCAAGTAAACCAATTAGCATCAACTACAAGGAGTAATCAACACTACTAGCAACCCACAGGTACCAATTTGTGGTTTTGATACAAGATTGGATACAAGAGATGAACAAGGGTTTTGAGAGGAGATGCTTCTGGTGAAGATGTTGATGGAGATTGACCCCCTCCCGATGAGAGGATCGTTGGTGATGACATTGGTGATGATTTCCCCCTCCCGGAGGGAAGTGTCCCTGGTACGTCTCCAACGTATCTATAATTTTTGATTGCTCCATGCTATATTATCTACTGTTTTGGGCAATATTGGGCTTTATTATCCACTTTTATATTATTTTTGGGACTAACCTATTAACCGGAGGCCCAACCCAGATTTGCTGTTTTATGCCTATTTCAGTGTTTCGAGGAAAAGAAATATCAGACGGAGTCAAAACGGAACAAAATCAACTGGAGAAGTTATTTTTGGAAGGAAAGCAACCCAGGGAACTTGGAGTCCATATCAGGGGAGATACGGGCTGTCCACGAGGGTGGGGGGCGCACCCCCCCCGGGCGTGCCCCCCTGCCTCGTGGGGCCCCCGTAGCTCCTCCGACGTCCCCTTCACCCATAGATACCTACGTACCCTAAAACTTCCAAAACCGAGATTAGATCAGAAGTTCCACCGCCGCAAGCCTCTGTAGCCACGAAAAACCAATCGGGGCCCTCTCCGGCACCCTGCCGGAGGGGGCCATCATCACCGGTAGCCACGAAAAACCAATCAGGGTCTTCATCACCATGAAGGCCAAGGACCAGAAGGTGGAGGCCATGGAGGAGGAAGCATAAGGGGGAGAACCTCTCCTCCTCTCTTCCGGTGGCGTCGGAGTGCCATCGGGAGGGGAATCATCGCCATGGTGATCGTCTTCATCAACATCACCATCATCATCACCATCCTCATCTCTTTTACGCGGTCCACTCTCCCGCACCCTGCTGTAATCCCTATTTGAACATGGTGCTTTATGTCACATATTATGATCCAATGATGTGTTGCCATCCTATGATGTTTTGAGTAGATATTTTTTGTCTTTGGGTTGATTGATGATCTAGATTGGTATGAGTTGTATGTTTTACTTTGGTGCTGTCCTATGGTGCCCTCCGTGTTGCGCAAGCATGAGGGGTTCCCGCTGTAGGGTGTTGCAATACGTTCATGATTCGCTTATAGTGGGTTGGTGAGTGAACAGAAGCACAAACCCGAGTAACAAGGATTGTTGCGTATGGGAATAAAGAGGACTTGATGCTTTAATGCTATGGTTGGATTTTACCTTAATGATCTTTAGTAGTTGTGGATGCTTGCTAGAGTTCCAATCATAAGTGCATATGATCCAAGTAGAGAAAGTATGTTAGCTTATGCCTCTCCCTCATATGAAACTGCAATGACGACTATTGGTCTTGTTAACAATTGCCTAGGACAATTCCGCACACCGATCCACCATTATTCCACACTCGCTATTTGTAGTATTCAGTATTATATTCTAACTTTATGATAACAGCACCTACTTTTATGTATTAGCTCTCCAATATCATACAAAGTTATCCTCTTCATGCCCACAACAAAGTTTTATTTCTTGTTGCTAGTTGGAAGCAAACGTCCGGTACACGTAGAGTCGTATCAGTATGGCTTGAGAGAATATTGATATTACCTTTAGATCCTTGTGGGTTCGACACTCCATACTTATCACTTCCACCTTTGGAAAGTGCTATGATGATTCCTTGCACTTGGGGATTATCAAGCTCTTTTCTGGCGCCGTTGCCGGGGAACAATAGCGTGGGGTTGATATTCTCATGTGTGCTATTTAGATTTTGTTTTTCATTTTTGTTTCTGTTTAGTCGTGGGTGAAACATACAAAAAATATTAAAAATGAAAATACCAAAAATATTTACTTTCCTATCATGCCTAAAAAGTTTTTCAAAAAAGAGAAGTGATTGGAAGGTTTTGCATTGAAGAAGTGAGGGGTCGACCTTGAGACTTGTGCTCATGCTCATTGAAACAATGTAGAATTTTTCATGGAAGTTTCTCTGTAAATAATTATCCCCTTGTATATATTCCTTGTATTATAAAAATAATATGCCAAGCTTTGGGTTTTAGGATGATTAGATTGCTTGTTTGCTATGTGCAGAACAAAAACAGAAACTTTGGCTGTAGTGCATGAATTTACATTTTTAACTGGAAGGTAAAATGGTCCTGATTCTTCTTGCACATTACTTATGTACAAATTTTTAAAATTGTAAAATTTAGTTTATAATTTTAGGAGTTACAGAAGTTTGCCAAACTTCCAGATTACTACAGACTGTTCTGTTTTTAACAGATTCTGTTTTGCGTGTGTTGTTTGCTTATTTTGATGAATCTATGAGTAGTATCGGAAGGTATGAACCATAGAGAAGTTGGGATACAGTAGATTTAACATCTATACAAATAAATAATGAGTTCATTACAGTACCTAAAGGTAGTGATTTGCTTTATTACACAAACGGATCTCACATGTTTTTGTTAAAGTTTTGTGTGGATGAAGTGTTTGAAGAACGAGGAGTTACCGATGTGAGAAGAATAAAGAGAGACAAGAGTTGAATATTGGGGATGCCCAAGGCACCCCAAGTAAATATTCCAAGGATACTCAAGCATTTAAGCTTGGGGATGCCCCAGCTGGCATCCCATCTTTCTTCTTCAACGATTATCGGTATACCTCGGTTTTTGTTTTGTTCACATGTTTTGTGTCCTTTGTGTTTTTGTTTTTCCTTTAAGATCCATGCTAGCATAAGTTATCCCTTCAATGATTTATAGAATACTTCATGTGCTTCACTTAAATGTTTTAAGTATGATCTTATAGAATTGCTCTTTGTGCTTCACTTAAATCTTTTGAGTATGGTTTTATAGAATGCTTCATGTGCTTCATTTATACATTTTGAGCTTGGATATTGGTTAGTTGTAGAATGCTCCATGAACTTCACTTATACCTTTTGGAGTATGAATAATACTATCATTTAAAGTGGGTTTGGAAGAGTGTCAACTTTAGGAATTAGTGATCCCACTATTTTGGAAGATATTGAATCTTAGTGTGATATTTATGAAAGTGGATTTGGAAGAGTGTCAACTTTAGTTAGTAATGATTCCAGTATTTCGGAAGAGGTTCCAATTGATTATGAGAACAAAGTTTCTATCCATGATACTGCTGAAAATTATGATGAGGGAGGAATACATGCTTGTAGGAGTTGCAATAATATTAAGTTTTCTCTCTATGTGCTTAATGTTTTGAAGTTATACTTGTTTTGCCTTCCTATGCTAGTTGATTCTTGTTCCCATAAGTTGTGTGCTCACAAAATCCCTAGGCATAGGAAGTGTGTTAGATTTAAATATGCTAGTCATATTCTTCAAGATGCTCTCTTTGTGTTTCAAGTCCTATCTTTAAAGTGAGCATCGTTGAAATCATCATGCCTAGCTAAAAGGCATTAAAGAAAAGCGCTTGTTGGGAGACAGCCCAATATTTACCCTTACTGTTTTTGTGTGTCTACATGATTAAGCTACTGTAGTAATCATGTTTTATATCTTTTTGTCGGGGAAACTGATCCACGAACACCTATGGGACCGGCGGACCGAGCCCCTTTCGGTTCGGCGGGGGGGCGGAGATCGCACGAAGAGCAGATCGAGGCGAAGCACACGAGCAGTTTACCCAGCTTCGGAGCTCTCCGGAGAGATAATACTCCTACTGCTGCTTGTCCGATTGTATTGTGTTCTTGCTCGGGAGCGCTGAATGCTACAATACACTCTAGCTGCTAACGAGACCGAGCATGTGTCTCTTCTCCCTTCGAACCCCCTCTACGTTGCGCATGGGCCTCCTTTTATATGTCCAAGGGGTCACCGACAGGTGGCAACGCAGACGAGGGTAAAAATGGAAAAGAAGTTGCGGTTGGTACACCTACTTGCACAGTGTATCCTACCTAACCCTGACGACAGGGGACAAAGGCATTAAATGCCCGTCTGTGTCGCCCAAACAGTGCAGAAAGGGACCGTCAGGGGCGCCACCGCTCGCCATGATGACAGTCTTGTCAGCTTCGCATGCCACCGCGCACCGCTGGCTGCATAGCCTCTCGCCACGCGCGCCTGGAAAGGCCCCCAGGGCGACACGTTGGTGGATGTGCTGGAGCGTGGGTACAGGGTGGTTACTTGCCGCGGCAAGCGCCTTGCCGCGGTCGTCGTCTTGTCGCGCCCGGAAGCTTGTCGCTCGCCAGGCCTTGAGATGCCTTGGTTGGTCTTCCCAGCAAGCTCCTCTTGCCGGGCCTTGTTGGCTTGCCGGGACGTGCGGTGCGTCGCGGCAAGTTCCTTGGGATGCCTTGATTGGCCTTCCCGGCAAGCTCCTCTTGCCGGGGCCTTATCTCCTTGGCTTGAATACTTCGTTCTTGAATGGCTCCAAGGGAACCACGGAGGACCTTGGCGGTCGCCCGGCAAGCCTTGCTGCGGGGTGCTGCAACTGCCCATGCACAAGTTAGGGATACTAGGGTACCCCTACTCTAGTACACCGATAGGAGCCCCCGGGCCTGGGCCACACACGGTGCCGAGCGCTGTTGGGCCACGCCCAAGACAGGGCATGGGCACGCGCGGCCTGGGTTACGCCGAATCTTACTCCGTATCCACCGCGCCCTCCCCCAACGGCACGCGTTGAATGCGGTATCGTGGGAGAGATCGTGGGTGGTTTTTATTCGGAAGGGCGAAACGTCCGCTCCCTCCCTCTTTATAAGCAGGGGAAACAGGGGCAGTTTGCCCACTTTGCCGGTTGCTACTCCATTCTCGAAAATCTCCGCCGCTCCCCTCCTTCTTCTCAAAGCCGAAAGAGAGCAGCGCTCCGCCCCCCATTGCCACCAGCATCACCAACGCCGCCGATCTCCCCCACCACCTCCGCCATGGCTCCAAAAGCCGACAAGGGGAAGGGCGTGAAGTCGGCCGAGGCACAGCGGCTCGCGGCGCTGCGGAAGGAGCGGGCCCTCTTCTCCCCTCAGCTCGGTGCAAAGGAGCTGAGGGAGTACTACTACCTCTTCTGGTCGACGGAGACGTGAGCGCATCCGCGCACGAGGGTACTCCCGGCCACCACTTCGAGACTGGCTCCGAACGGGTATCCCTTCTTCACGCTGTTCTTCTACTGCGGGCTCTGCCCGCCTTTCTCTGAATTCTTTTGCGATATCATGAACACCTACGGGTTCCGCCTCCTTGATTTCACCCCCAATGCCGTTCTGACCATGACAGTTTTCGCACATTTGTGCGAAAACTTTGTCGGAGTCCACCCAAACGTAGCCCTTTTCCGCCACTTCTTCATGCCTCGAGTCGAGAGAGGAGAGCCCCTTGCCGGAGGAATCGCTTGGATCTTGAGGGTCGGCAAGAAGGAAGCCTATCTGGAGGGAGAGCTCCGCAGCAAATGGGAGGAGTGGAGAGCAGAGTGGTGCTGGGTCGTCGAGGAGAACCCGCAGCCATTCACTGCCCTGCGCCAAGCCCCAATAGTGCGCGGCAACGATTGGAGCAACGTGGCCCCGGAAGACAACAAGCGGAAGATCGCCGTCACCCGGATCCTACGCCTCAGGCTTGCCGGGCTCACTGTGGGCGCATTTGGCGCAGATTTCCTTCGCCGCCGCATCGCCCCCCTGCAGGAGAGGGGGAGACCTGCCTGGGAGTTCAAGAACTCGACAGATATCATGAGGCTGCGCCCGGGCCTCAACTTCAACTTCACTGTTTTGGAGCTGGACGCGATGCTCCTGGAGCTGTTCAAGCGCGATCCCCAGCATCCGTTCATATTGCCGCGGGATGTCGTTCCGCTGTGCAATAATTCTTCGCTCGACCGCATCCGTGCAATGATGCTGTTGTGTGACTCTCATGGAATCGCCCCAACTTGGCAAGAACCTGCGGATGACGTCGTGCGGGCATTCTTCGACGACTTGGTAGAAGTGCCGGTCCGCGCTGATGAGCAGAAGAGCCTCACTCGCGACACCACCGATGCGGAGATGCAGCGCATCACCACCAGGCTGGAAGAGGCGGCAGCAGCTGCTGCCGCGGGCGTGTTCGAGTTCACCGTGGAGGAGGCAGAGGCAGCAGAGGCGGCAAGCCTTGCCGAGCGCGAGGAGTTTACCGGCGAGGAAGATCTTGCCGGCCCTGAAGCTGAGCCGAGCGAGCCCGGCGAGGAAGAGCCCGAACCTTCAGATAGCTTGCTGCAGGCGGAGCCCCCGGCTCCGGCAAGGAGGCGTCTCCGCAAGGCCGCGGACGTAGCGGGGCGGCAAACGGGTCAACAGCCGCCGAGCCGCGCGACACGCTCTACCGCGGGAAGCACCGTTGCCACAGGAGCGCCTCACGCCGCTGCGGCAACTAGAGCGGGGTCTTCCCGGTCCACCGCTGCTGCTCCTGCCAAGCGGGCAAGGGAGCCTACTCCTCCGCCTCGTCGCACCGGAGGCGAGCCGGACTTCGATCTCTCCGCGCTCAGCTCCGACGAGGAAGAAGAAGAGTAAGATCCCTTGCTGTTCTTGTTGTTCTTCAATCTTTGTTGGCTTTCGTCTTGTATCTGACTTGCTTCGATCTGAATCCATTCCTTTTCAGGACGCTGGCCCAGAGAGCGGCGAAGAGAGCCAAGGCCCCGGTGATTGTCATCGAATATGATCCCACCATGTCAGCAGGGGGTGTGTCTGAGAGCACCTTGACGGACCCAGCAACTACTCCCCAAAGCAGCCCCCAGCGCAGCCCCCAGCGTAAGTTTATAGTTTACTTCCTGCCGTCAGGCGCGCATGGGTGCTCTTTTCTCTACTGATATCCTGACTGTTTGGATTTGTGTAGGAGCAGAACAGCCTCACCAGGAATGCCCGGAAGCTGCTCCCGAAGTGCCATCTGCTTCGACTACGCCGCCA
This sequence comes from Triticum aestivum, assembly GCF_018294505.1. Taxonomy (NCBI): domain Eukaryota; kingdom Viridiplantae; phylum Streptophyta; class Magnoliopsida; order Poales; family Poaceae; genus Triticum; species Triticum aestivum. Next base: position 297,549,040 of record NC_057798.1, on the reverse strand, counting down.
AGGGAGGAGTCCCCGGCAAGGGAGCGCTCTCCGGCAAGGGAGAACTCTCCGGCAAGGGACAGTTCTCCGGCAAGAGACGACACCAGTGATCCTCCGGCGGTTGAGACCGCGACCGCAGATCCTAGCACAGGTAATTTTCTTGCCTGAGAACTTCCCTTGGGATCTTCTTCTTCTGATTTTCTTCTTGTATATTTGCTTGACTTCTCTCCCCTTTCCGTTCGTCAGATCCCCCTGCCACGGAGCCGATGGAGACCGAGGACGCCGACGAGGAGGGCGCGCGCGGCAGTGCCGACGACGCCACGGCCACCGAAGAAGAGGCCGGTGCTGATGATCCCGCCGGCGAAGAGGCCGCCAAGGCTGCCGCCGCAGAAGCAGGCAAGGGATCCAGCGATCGCACTGACGGCCCCGAGGTCGCAGGAGCGCCAGGCGCTACGCTGACCGCCGATCCCTCCGCCGATGCTGCAGCGCCAGGCTCCGAAGAGCCCCAGTCCGGCGCCTACTGGAAGGCCGGCGACGGTATCTTCATCAAGCTCCCCTGGGCGTCAAGCTCCAGGGCGCCGGTCGAGGGAGAAACCTTGGATGGAGAGGTGCTCGCCTCCGCAAGGTTGCCGGTAGTCGACGCGCCAAGCAGCAGCAGCGACGAGCCTGAAGAGGAGCGGCTGCTGCGGAAGCTGAATTCGCTCTACCGTGCCCGACAAGCCAAGCTGGCCTCCCGAGAAGCGCTTGTCGCGAAGGCGGGAGTTGATATTGAGAAGCGCGCGGAGGAGCTCCGAGGCCTCAGGCAGGAAGCTCTCCGGTCCTTCTCGCGCTCACGCTTGAGAGCGGCAAGCTCCTCGCCACTCGCCCTGAGATTAGCCTCCAGCTGCGCTACCTTGTTCTCCAGCTCCTTCTTGGCGGCCTCGGCAGCTTCGGCAGCATCCCTCGCTTCCTTGACAGCCCCGCCAATTGCTTGCTCCCGCGCGGCAAGTTCCTCCTCGTGGCTGTCAAGGTTCACCATGCACTGAGCCAACTCCCCTTCTTGCGCAAATAAATTTTCAGCGACAAGCCGTTGCTTCTCTTCGGCTTTAGCCTTCTCGAGGAGGAAGGCTTTCCGCTCCTCGAGAAGTTGCTCCCGCTCCTCCGCCAGGGACCGGAGAGCCTCCTGCCTGAGACCGCGGAGCTCCTCTGCGCGCTTCTCAATATCCACCCCCGCCTTCGCGACAAGCGCCTCTCGGGACGCCAGTTTGGCTTGGCGGGCGCGGTAAAGCAACGTTAGCTTCCGCAACAGCCGCTCCTCCTCAGGCTCGTCATTGCTGCTGCTTGGCGTGTCGACCACCGTCAGCCCAGCAGAGGCGAGCACCTCTCCGTCCAGGATTTCTCCCTCGACCGGCGCCCTGGAGCTTGACACCCAGGGGAGCTTGATGAAGATACCATCGCCGGCCTTCAAGTAGGTGCCGGGCTGGGGCTCTTCGGAGCCTGGCGCTGTAGCATCGGCGGAGGGATCGGCGGTCGGCGCAGCGCCTGGTGCTCCTGCGGCCTCGGGGCATCAATGCGATCGCCGGATCCCTCGCCCGCTCTGCGGCGGCAGCCTTGGCGGCCTCTTCGCCGGCGGGATCATCAGCACCGGCCTCTTCTTCGGTGGTGGCGGCGTCGTCGTTGTTGCCGCGGCGTGTCCTCCTCGCCGGCGGCCTCGGTTTCCATCGGCTCCACGGCGGGTGGATCTGACGACCGAATAGGGGAGAGAAGTCAAGCGAATATACAAGAAGAAAATTAGAAGAAGAAGATCCCAAGGGAAGTTTTCAGGCAAGAAGATTACCTGTGCTAGGATCTACGGTCGCGGTCTCAACCGCCGGAGGATCACTGGTGTCGTCTCTTGCCAGAGAACTGTCCCTTGCCGGAGAGTTCTCCCTTGCTGGAGAGCGCTCCCTTGCTGGGGACTCCTCCCTTGGCGGCATAGTCGAAGCAGATGGCACTTCGGGAGCAGCTTCCGGGCATTCCTGGTGAGGCTGTTCTGCTCCTACACAAATCCAAACAGTCAAGATATCAGTAGAGAAAAGAGCACCCATGCGCGCCTGACGGCAGGAAGTAAACTATAAACTTACGCTGGGGGCTGCGCTGGGGGCTGCTTTGGGGAGTAGTTGCCGGGTCCGTCAAGGTGGTCTCAGACACACCCCCTGCTGACATGGTGGGATCATCTTCGATGACAATCACCGGGGCCTTGGCTCTCTTCGCCGCTCTCTGGGCCAGCGTCCTGAAAAGGAATGGATTCAGATCGAAGCAAGTCAGATACAAGACGAAAGCCAACAAAGATTGAAGAACAACAAGAACAACAAGGGATCTTACTCTTCTTCTTCCTCATCGGAGCTGAGCGCGGAGAGATCGAAGCCCGGCTCGCCTCCGGTGCGACGAGGCGGAGGAGTAGGCTCCCTTGCCCGCTTGGCAGGAGTAGCAGCGGTGGACCGGGAAGACCCCGCTCTAGTTGCCGCAGCGGCATGAGGCGCTCCCGCGGCAACGGTGCTTGCCGCGGTAGAGCGTGTCGCGCGGCTCGGCGGCTGTTGACCCGTCTGCCGCCCCGCTATGTCCGCGGCCTTGCGGAGACGCCTCCTTGCCGGAGCCGGGGGCTCCGCCTGCGGCAAGCTGTCTGAAGGTTCGGGCTCTTCCTTGCCGGGCTCGCTCGGCTCAGCTTCAGGGCCGGCAAGATCTTCCTTGCCGGCAAACTCCTCGCGCTCGGCAAGGCTTGCCGCCTCTGCTGCCTCTGCCTCCTCCACGGTGAACCCGAACACGCCCGCGGCAGCAGCTGCTGCCGCCTCTTCCAGCCTGGTGGCGATGCGCTGCATCTCCGCATCGGTGGTGTCACGAGTGAGGCTCTTCTGCTCATCAGCGCGGACCAGCACTTCTACCAAGTCGTCGAAGAACGCCCGCACGACGTCATCCGCAGGTTCTTGCCAAGTTGGGGCGATTCCGTGAGAGTCACACAACGTCATCATTGCACGGATGCGGTCGAGCGGAGAATTATTGCACAGCAGAACGACATCCCGCGGCAATATGAACGGATGCTGGGGATCGCGCTTGAACAGCTCCAGGAGCATCGCGTCCAGCTCCAGAACAGTGAAGTTGAAGTTGAGGCCCGGGCGCATCCTCATGATATCCGCCGAGTTCTTGAACTCCCAGGCGGGTCTCCCCCTCTCCTGCAGGGGGGCGATGCGGCGGCGAAGGAAATCTGCGCCAAGTGCGCCCACAGTGAGCCTGGCAAGCCTGAGGCGTAGGATCCGGGTGACGGCGATCTTCAGCCTGTCATCATCCGGGGCCATGTTGCTCCAATCGTTGCCGCGCACTATTGGGGCTTGGCGCAGGGCAGTGAACGGCTGCGGGTTCTCCTCGACGACCCAGCACCACTCTGCTCTCCACTGCTGCAGAGCTCTCCCTCCAGATAGGCTTCCTTCTTGCCGACCCTCAAGATCCAAGCGATTCCTCCGGCAAGGGGCTCTCCTCTCTCGACTCGAGGCATGAAGAAGTGGCGGAAAAGGGCTACGTTTGGGTGGACTCCGACAAAGTTTTCGCACAAATGTGCGAAAACTGCCATGGTCAGAACGACATTGGGGGTGAAATCAAGGAGGTGGAACCCGTAGGTGTTCATGATATCGCAAAAGAATTCAGAGAAAGGCGGGCAGAGCCCGCAGTAGAAGAACAACGCGAAGAAGGGATACCCATTCGGAGCCAGTCTCGAAGCGGTGGCCGGGAGTACCCTCGTGCGCGGATGCGCTCGCGTCTCCGTCGACCAGAAGAGGTAGTAGTACTCCCTCAGCTCCTTTGCACCGAGCTGAGGGGAGAAGAGGGACCGCTCCTTCCGCAGCGCCGCGAGCCGCTGCGCCTCGGCCGACTTCACGCCCTTCCCCTTGTCGGCTTTTGGAGCCATGGCGGAGGTGGTGGGGGAGATCGGCGGCGTTGGTGATGCTGGTGGCAATGGGGGGCGGAGCGCTGCTCTCTTTCGGCTTTGAGAAGAAGGAGGGGAGTGGCAGAGATTTTTGAGAATGGAGTAGCAACCGGCGAAGTGGGCAAACTGCCCCTGTTTCCCCTACTTATAAAGAGGGAGGGAGCGGACGTTTCGCCCTTCCGAATAAATAAACCACCCACGATCTCTCCCACGATGCCGCATTCAACGCGTGCCGTTCGGGGAGGGCGCGGTGGATATGGAGCAAGATTCGGCGTAACCCAGGCCACGCGTGCCTGTGCCCTGCTTCGGGCCTGGCCCAACAGCGCTCAGCACCGTGTGTGGCCCAGGCCCGGGGGCTCCTGTCGGTGTACTAGAGCAGGGGTACCCTAGTATCCCGAACTTGTGCACATGCAGTTGCAGCACCCCGCGGCAAGGCTTGCCGGATGACCGCCACGGTCCTCCGTGTTTCCTCTGGAGCCATTCAAGAACAAAGTATTCAAGCCAAGTAGACAAGGCCCCGGCAAGAGGAGCTTGCCGGGAAGGCCAATCAAGGCATCCCAAGGAACTTGCCGCGACGCGCCACGCGTCCCGGCAAGGCAACAAGACCCCGGCAAGAGGAGCTTGCCGGGAAGACCAACCAAGGCATCTCAAGGCCTGGTGAGCGACAAGCTTCCAAACCCGACAAGACAACGGCCGCGTCAAGGCGCTTGCCGCGGCAGGCTACCACTGTACCCACGGTCCAGCACATCCACCAACGTGTCGCCCTGGGGGCCTTTCCAGGCGCGCGTGGCGAGAGGCTGTGCAGCCAGCGGTGCGCGGTGGCATGCGAAGCTGACAAGACTGCCAGCGTGGCGAGCGGTGGCGCCCCTGACGGTCCCTTTTTACTTTTTAGGCGACGCGGACGGGCATTTAATGCCTTTGCCCCTGCCGTCAGGGTTAGGTAGGGAGCACTGTGCAGGTGGTTGTACCAACCACAACCCCTTTTCCACTTTTACCCTTCTCTGCGTTGCCACCTGTCGGTGACCCCTTGAGCATATAAAAGGAGGCCCATGCGCAACGTAGAGGGGGTTCGACTCATTCGGAAGCCAGAAAAATACTTAGCTCTCTCGAGCAAGAACACAATACAATCAGACAAGCAGCAGTAGGAGTATTATCTCTCCGGAGAGCTCCGAAGCTGGGTAAACTGCTCGTGTGCTTCGCCTCGATCTGCTCTTCGTGTGATCTCCGCCCCCTGCCGAACCGAAAGGGGCTTGGTCCACCGGTCCCATAGGTGTTCGTGGATCAGTTTCCTCGACATCTTTGGCGCGCGAGGTAGGGGGCGTCGAGATTGTGTGAACCTGATCCGGCGTTCACACGAGTTAGATCTTCGTTTTCTTCATCGACATGCCACCGAAGAAGAAGACTTCGGCGGCAGCTGCTCCGTCCACGTCACTTCCACCACCACTGGAGCAAACGGGTGGTGGAGTGGACGCCGGCGGAAGAACGGACGTCGACGAGGAAGCTCACGATGCTGCCAGGTCCAAGGACAAGGCTGCATAGACCTCGGCGTCCGTACATGTCCCGCGCCCATCTCAGGAGGCGCAGGACCGACAGCGTCATGGTATTTGCAGTACCATACGTTCGTTGGGACAAGATCAAGCTGGTGGATCTCGGGGTGCTCAAGACCAACATGCACGCCAACGTGCTGGCACGAGCGAGACACGGTCGCCTGGACGGGATGCTGCTCCTTCTAACATAGTTAGAAGCCCGAGCATATCCCGCTCCTCGCACCGTTCGCCACTACCGCCCACCACTCCAGCAGAAGCTTTGGTGCGAGCTCAGCTGCTCCTGGATTACCCTCCAGCGGAAGACAAGATCGACCAATGGAGGGCCACCATTCAGAGTCTCATTGGCTTTGCCAACGGCGACACTCCGCGGCAGCCAAGTGCATCGCGGCCGCGGCAGGACTGCCAGGCACGAGCCGGTGGCGACGAAACCGGTGGGGGTGCAACCACCATGCACTCTCCACCCCGAAGGCCAAGATCGCCAACTCGCCGGATCCACCTCGACAGCGACTCCACCGCATCGTCAGATCCACGAGCTCGTCGCGATCAGCGCCAAGTTCTTCACGAACAACAGCAAGAAGACGCTCGTACTCGCATCGAGCGCCGAAGAGAAGCGCGACGTCAATCCGACAAGCGCGCTGGGCCCTCTGTCGACATGCATGCGCCAGGGGAGCCAGGCGACGTGCCGTACGCGGTAGGTTGTCCTGCGTTCACTCGTGAGCTGCGGCAAGTCCAGTGGCCCATCACGAAGAATTTCAAGCCCGATGTACCAGAGAAGTACGACGGCAAGACGCATCCGTCGGAGTTCCTCAACATCTACACCATCGCGGTGCAAGCTGCTGGGGGGCGGGACGACAAGATCCTTGCCAACTACTTCCTGCTGGTGCTCAAGCCCAATGTCAGATCCTGGCTCATGCACTTGCCAGACAGCTCCATATCCTCCTGGGCTGACCTGTGCCATCAGTTTGTCGGTGCCTTTACAGGCGGCCACAAGCCCCATGGCCAAGAGAGCGACCTTCATCTGCTCGCCCAGAAGGAAGGAGAGCCCCTGCGCAAGTACATTCAAAGATTCAGCCGCATACAACACAACATCCCAGACGTCCACCCTGCCGCGGTGATCAGTGCGTTCCATCAGAACGTGCGAAACCGCAGGATGCGGGAGGAGATGGCGATGTGCAAGATCAGAGACGTCAGTGAGCTATATGCCCTGGCCGACAAGTGTGCACGTGCTGAGGAAGGGAGGAAACTCCCCGGAGAGAACACAGGAGCAGGAGGATCTGATAGTGAGGACACTGCCCCGGCAAGGAAGAACCGGCGGCGGAACAACAGGAAGAAGAAAGGCAAAGATGTGCTAGTTGTTGAGCAATCCGGCAAGAAAGTCAAAGCTGGTAGCTCCGGCAAGGAGGTTGCCGCAGCTGTGGCAGTCGCCGACAAGCAGGACAGTACCAACAAGCAGTATTGCAAGATCCACCGCACCAAGGGCCACGACCTCCAGAGCTGCAAGAAGGTCGAGCAGCTTGTTGAACAGCAAAAGGCTGAATACGAGCGGCGTGACAAGGAGAAGGCCCAGGAAGGTGCTAGGGGAGCCAGCAAGAAACGTCCCGGCCGAGGAGGACGCCGCGGCAAGGCCAAGCAGCGGCAAGGAGACAGACCTCCCCGCGGCCGCGACAAGGATGAAGATGACGACGACGATGAAGATATGGATGAAGATAAGACCGATGAGCAGGAGTTCCGGAAAGCACAGAGGTCCTGTGCGTTGACGGTGGTGCTTCTCTGCATACTTCACACCGCCAGCTCAAGGAGTGGGTGCGGGAAGTCAATGCGGCAGAACCACCCGTCGAGTCACGCAAACCTCTGAAATGGTCCAGCACGCCTATCATCTTTGATATTGAGGACCACCCTGATCGCATAACTGTAGTCGGGTGCTTGCCGATGTTGGTTTCACCAACTATCCGCAACCTCAAGGTCACTAAGATGCTAGTTGACGGCGGGGCCGACTTGAACCTGATCTCCTCTGCGGTACTCCAAAAACTCCAGATCCCTGATAGCGAGCTCGAAGAGACCGGCACATTTCAAGGAATCAATCCGGGAAGGAGCAAGCCGAAGGGAAAGATCACGTTGCCGGTAACATTTGGCAGCGAGCTGAACTTCAGGACTGAGAGGGTCACTTTTGACGTTGCTGATTTTCCATTGCCTTACAATGGGATACTCGGCCGTCCAGCACTTGCCAAGTTCATGGCAGCTTCTCACTATGCATACAACGTACTGAAGATGCCAGGCCCGGTAAGTGTTATCTCTGTCCATGGCGACAAGAAGGATGCTCTTATCTGCGCCGACAAGATCTACCGGGAAGCAGCAGCCGCAATAGATCGCAACTCACTTGCCGCTGAAGCTCCCGGGGGGAAGAAGAAGACCAAGTCCGGCAAGAGCGCTGATGCCCACTCCGGCAAGCGCACCTCTTCGGAGTGCTGCGCTACCGTCGAGGACGCACCATCCAGCTCCACCGGCAAGTGTAAGAAGACAATGGCAGCTCCACCAGAGACCAAGAAGGTGTCCGCCAAGGAGGACGGCACTGGTGGTACCTTCACCATCAGTGCCACTCTTGACCCTAAATAGGAAAGCGCGCTCGTTGCTTTCCTGCGGGCGAACGTCGACGTGTTTGCATGGCAACCGTCTGACATCCCCGGTGTTCCCAGGAAAGTAATCGAGCACCATCTTCCCGTCTGTCCTCATGCGCGGCCCGTCAAGCAGAAAGTCAGGAAACAGGCATTGGAGCGCCAAGAATTCATTGCAGAAGAGATCAAGAAATTGGAAGCAGCAGGCCTTGTTAGAGGAGTGCTCCATCCTACGTGGTTGGCCAATCCTGTAGTCGTGCGCAAGGCAAACGGGAAATGGAGGCTTTGTATTGACTTTACCGATGTTAATAAAGCTTGTCCCAAAGACCCATTTCCCTTGCCGCGCATCGACCAGATTGTTGACTCCACGGCCGGATGTGACTTGCTTTCATTTCTTGATGCATACTCAGGATATCATCAGATCTTCATGGCAGAAGAGGATGAGGAGAAGACCGCATTCATTACCCCATGTGGCACATACTGTTTCGTACGGATGCCTTTCGGTTTGAAGAATGCTGGTTCAACATTTGCAAGAGTTGTCCAGGACGCTTTTAAACCGCAAATACACAGAAATGTGGAAGCCTACATGGATGAAATACAAGGCGACCCTAATTCAAGATTTAGACGAAACCTTTGCAAATCTGCGCAAGATCAACCTCAAGCTTAACCCTGAGAAGTGCGTATTTGGAGTCCCCTCCGGCAAGCTTCTCGGCTTCTTTGTGTCTCAATGCGGAATTGAGGCCAATCCCGACAAGATCAAGGCCATTGAGCAGATTGAAGCACCAAAGCGCGTCAAGGATGTACGAAGACTTGCCGGTTGTGTGGCTGCTCTCAGCAGGTTTATCTCTAGGTCTGCTGAGCGCGCCCTACCATTTTTCAAAATTTTGAAAAAGGCAGGTCCAATGAAATGGACTCCGGAAGCGGAGGCTGCGCTGCAGGACTTGAAGAAATACCTGTCCTCCACTCCAACACTTGTCGCACCTAAGCCACAAGAGAAGTTGCTGCTATATATAGAGGCAACCAATCAAGTGGTTAGTGTTGCGTTAGTAGCGGAGAGGGAGGCGGACGATGAGCCAGCAACCACGGCAGATGCATCCAGCGACAAGCAGAGGACTTCGTCGGCAAGCTCTGGTCCCGACAAGGATGGATCTGCGCAGGCGCGTGAAGAGATGCATAAGAGAATGGTGCAGCGCCCAGTTTACTTTGTCAGTTCCCTTCTGCAGGGGGCTAGGTCAAGGTACTCTGGTGTGCAGAAGTTGCTTTTCGGCCTTCTCATGGCCTCGAGAAAGCTGCACCATTACTTCCAAGCACATGAGATCACAGTTGTCACTCGCTTTCCGTTGAAGAGGATACTGCAAAATCCAGAAGCAACTGGCAGGATTGTCAAGTGGGCACTAGAACTGTCAAGCTTTGGCCTCAAGTTTGAGAGCACTTCAACTATCCAAAGCAGAGCATTGGCAGAGTTCATAGCAGAGTGGACGCCAACACCAGATGAAGAAATTCCAGAGACGAGCATCCCCGTCAAGGAAGCAAGCAAAGAGTGGCTGATGTACTTTGATGGTGCCTTCTCGCTGCAAGGCGCCGGCGCTGGCGTGCTACTTGTTGCACCCACCGGAGAGCATCTCAAGTATGTAGTCCAGATGCACTTTCCCAAGGAGCAAGCAACGAACAATACTGCAGAGTATGAAGGTTTGCTTGCCGGCCTCAGGATCACAGCAGACCTTGGGATCAAGAAGCTCATTGTCAGGGGTGACTCACAGCTTGTCGTCCGCCAAGTGAACAAGAGTTATCAGAGTCCGTTAATGGAAGCTTACGTTGATGAAGTGAGAAAACTAGAAGAGCACTTTGACGGCCTGCAGATGGAGCATGTTCCAAGAGCTCAGAATGACATTGCCGACGGCCTGTCAAAGTGCGCCGCACTTAAGTTACCTGTGGAACCAGGGATCTTTGTGCTCAAGCTGACTCAACCATCCGTAACGCCATCAACTGGACAGAGCAAGAAGAGGAAGTTGTTTTCTGGTGACTATTTTCCGGTAGAGCTTCCCGAAGCCGCCGCCAGGAAGTTCCTCAGGATCAACACCAAGAGTGCTGAGGAGCAGTCTGCTCCGACAAACCTTAGGCTTTGTTCCGTTGAAGCAGACGCTCCCGACAAGTTTTGCTCCGGCAAGCTTGCCGGGGAACATCAAGCTCCGGCAGAGCCACAAGTTCTTGCCGTAGAAGCGGATGTTCCCGCAGCAGCAGATGTGCCTTTAGTCCTTGTTGTCGAGCCGCAAGCTCCAGCATGGGCACAGCAGATTGTCCATTTCCTTCAGACAGGAGAACTTCCCGAAGAGCAAGAAGAAGCGGAAAGAGTAGCCCGGCAGTCAAGTATGTACCAGTTTGTCGACAACACATTGTACAGAAGAAGACTCAACGGTGTGAAATTGAAGTGTATTCACCGGGAAGACGGACAAAAGCTGTTGGCAGAGATACATGGAGGCATATGTGGTCACCACATTGGCGCAAGAGCACTTGCCGGCAAAGCGTTCCGGCAAGGTTTCTTTTGGCCGTCAGCCCTCCAGGATGCAACTGCACAAGTAACCAAGTGTGAAGCGTGCCAGTTCCATTCCAAGCAGATACACCAGCCAGCTCAAGCTCTCCAGACGATCCCTTTATCCTGGCCATTTTCGGTCTGGGGGCTCGATATCCTCGGCCCCTTCCCCCGAGCTGTCGGGGGCTTTGAGTACTTGTACGTTGCAATCCACAAGTTCACAAAGTGGCCAGAAGTGGAACCAGTGAGGAAGGTGACAGCACAGTCAGCAGTCAAGTTCTTCAGGTCGATTGTTTGCCATTTCGGGATCCCTAACAGGATCATCACCGACAACGACACGCAATTTACGAGCCGCACCTTCATGCAGTACGTCCAAGATCTTGGCGCCAAGGTCTGCTTCGCTTCTGTTGCTCATCCGAGAAGCAATGGTCAAGCGGAGAGGGCAAATGCTAAAGTACTGCGCGGGCTCAAGACCAGAACTTTCGACAGGCTGCACAAGTGCGAAAAGAACTGGATTGAGGAGCTGCCGGTGGTTCTTTGGTCGATCAGGACGACGCCAAATCGAGCCACTGGCCAGACACCTTTCGCTCTAGTTTATGGAGCAGAGGTAGTTCTCCCCACGGAACTCGTATACGGGTCGCCTCAAGTGCTCGCTTATGATGAGCTTGAGCAAGAGCAGCTGCGACAAGATGACACGCTGCTCCTTGAGGAGGATCGTCTTCAGGCTGCTGTACGAGCTGCTCGATACCAGCAAGCTTTGCGCCGCTACCATAGCCGCAAAGTTAAAGCCAGAAGCTTCGAGGAAGGCGACCTTGTTCTTCGGCGCGTTCAGTCCGCCAAGAATTCCAACAAGTTGACGCCGAAGTGGGAAGGCCCTTATCGGGTGAAACGAGTCACTAGGCCTGGCGCTGTCCGCCTTAAGATCGAAGATGGCATACCGGTGAGCAACTCCTGGAACATTGAGCATCTTCGTAAGTTTTACCCGTAGGGAGCGGTTGCCGGAACCCGTTCCGGCAACCACCTTTTGTACAAGTCTTGCCAATGTTGCATGTAATCCTTTGTACAAAGCCGAGCGCAGATCCCGTGCATAAGTAAAGCCCATGTGCTCCGCACATCTTGTCAATTTCATGCTTTTTACTTTATACTTGCATGCATTATCTGAAGCTTTGTGCAGCACCTACCCCCGGTAAGCAATAACGAGCCGTAAGGCTCCATGTCTTTATTTTCTCTTCTTTCTTTTTCTCAAAAAGGAAAGGAAGGTTCCCTCGCACACAAGTTTGCCGGGGGGAATGAAGAAGATAATGGTGTGGACCAGGCATCATTCAAGGAAGTTTCGCCTTACCGGGAAGCAAACGACAGAAAAGCTAAGTTGCCAAAGTTTGAGCAATCAGTTTAAATTTTTTAAGTTATCTCCTCGAACGACCGTACTTTGTATGGAAAACCTGTGCGCGAAGGAACCAACTCGTAGCTAGTTGCGCCCTTACTTTGTTTCGAGTCCGCTCAACAATTTAAGTGAGCTGCGACTAGTTGCGACAAGGTTTCTTGTCGGAAGCGGCGTCGCCAGCAGGCTGCTGATGTCCCGCACTCAGCGCTCGCGGCAAAGGTGCCTGCGCCGACAAGTTCCCTAAAAGCGTAGGGTAAAAACATACAAAGGAAGGAAGCAAGTAAAGGAAATAACATAGCAATCTCTACCCAAAATAGAGTTATATTACAAGATAGCTTGTCGCAGCTCTAATAGATTGTTCTCGTGACATGACTAGCGGCGACAAAGAAAAAGAAACGGGCGGCCTAATCTACGCGATCGCCCTCAACCCTCTTGATCTTGCTCACCTTGTCCACAATGGGTGGGACAAGGGCCTTGAGCGCATCCAGATCAGCATCCGGCGGCAAGGATTTGAGGACGTTGGTGAGGTTGAGACCTGGATTGCGGAAGGCCACCTTCATCAGCACTTTCTGGAGAGCCCCCGCGCAGATCCTGCGCGACTCGTCAGCCAGCTGCTTTGGGATCTTCTCCCGGAGTCGCTGGAGTGCTGTCGCCACGCCCTTGAAGAACAAGCTGAGCTTGGCGCTGGGTTGGAGGTGCTTGTCGGAGGAGTACCCGAGATCCTCCACCCCCAGCTGTGCCAGCTCCCCGTCGATGGCGGCGGCAATATTCACCAGACCCTTAGTCCAGTGCTCCACTGTCTCCCTGAAGGCGTCGTGGGCGGCAGCAGCACTCGCCAGCAGCGCCTCGTCGGCCTTGATCTTCTCCGACAAGGCCACCTCCCGCTCCCTGGCGCCGTCCAGCGTCTGAGTCAAAGTGGCCAGCTTCAACTCGAGGTCCGCATTGGAGTCCTTGGCGGCGCTGAGCTCCTTGCTCCTCTCTGCGAGAAGGCCCTGCAGTTCACCATGAGCGGCAGCATCGTTCTCGCGCTCACGCTTGAGAGCGGCAAGCTCCTCGCCACTCGCCCTGAGATCAGCCTCCAGCTGCGCTACCTTCGTCTCCAGCTCCTTCTTGGCGGCCTCGGCAGCTTCGGCAGCATCCCTCGCTTCCTTGACAGCCCCGCCAATTGCTTGCTCCCGCGCGGCAAGTTCCTCCTCGTGGCTGTCAAGGTTCACCTTCGCTGAGCCAACTCCCCTACCTGGCGCGCCAAAGATGTCGGGGAAACTGATCCACGAACACCTATGGGACCGG
>NC_057798.1:297528840-297535596 GCF_018294505.1 Triticum aestivum | reverse complement strand
ACACGAGCAGTTTACCCAACTTCGGAGCTCTCCGGAGAGATAATACTCCTACTGCTGCTTGTCTGATTGTATTGTGTTCTTGCTCGGGAGCGCTGAATGCTACAGTACACTCTAGCTGCTAACGAGACCGAGCGTGTGTCTCTTCTCCCTTCGAACCCCCTCTACGTTGTGCATGGGCCTCCTTTTATATGTCCAAGGGGTCACCGACAGGTGGCAATGCAGACGAGGGTAAAAATGGAAAAGAAGTTGCGGTTGGTACACCTACTTGCACAGTGTATCCTACCTAACCCTGACGGCAGGGGACAAAGGCATTAAATGCCCGTCTGTGTCGCCCAAACAGTGCAAAAAGGGACCGTCAGGGGCGCCACCGCTCGCCATGATGGCAGTCTTGTCAGCTTTGCATGCCACCGCGCACCGCTGGCTGCACAGCCTCTCGCCACGCGCGCCTGGAAAGGCCCACAGGGCGACACGTTGGTGGATGTGTTGGAGCGTGGGTACAGGGTGGTTACTTGCCGCGGCAAGCGCCTTGCCGCGGTCGTCGTCTTGTCGCGCCCGGAAGCTTGTCGCTCGCCAGGCCTTGAGATGCCTTGGTTGGTCTTCCCGGCAAGCTCCTCTTGCCGAGGCCTTGTTGCCTTGCCGGGACGTGCGGCGCGTCGCGGCAAGTTCCTTGGGATGCCTTGGTTGGCCTTCCCGGCAAGCTCCTCTTGCCGTGGCCTTGTCTCCTTGGCTTGAATACTTCGTTCTTGAATGGCTCCAAGGGAACCACGGAGGACCTTGGCGGTCGCCCGGCAAGCCTTGCCGCGTGGTGCTGCAACTGCCTGTGCACAAGTTAGGGATACTAGGGTACCCCTACTCTAGTACACCGACACTTTTGTTTCAATAAAGTGCCAAGTAAGACCTTTGGGAAGACTTGGGTAAAAGTTAATGTGATCTTGCTGTAAAAAACAGAAACTTTGCGCTCACGAGATTAGCTGTCATTTTTTACAAAAGAGTGATTTTGAGTTGATTCTTTTTGAAGACGATTAATAGACAAATTCCTCACGTCCACCTATTTATTCCATAATTTTTGGAGTAGCAGAATTAAGGTTATTGTTCAGATCATTACAGACAGTTCTGTTTCTGACAGATTCTGTTTTCATTGCATAGTTTTCTTGTTTTCTAGTTTCTATGACTTATATTTCTCAATATAAATTGTAGAAATGATATGGTACAGTAGGCATTGTGTCAGAACAATTATGAACCTTGTCTTTGACAGTACCCAAGTACATGGTTTACTCTTTATCATACTAACCTATCTCACGAAGTTTGGATGAGTTTTGTGTGATTGAAGTTTTCAAGTTTTGGGTAAGATATCGATATGAGGAGAATAAGGAGTAGAAGGACCCTAAGCTTGGGGATGCTCGAGGCACCCCAAGGTAATATTCAAGGAAGACTCAAGCGCCTAAGCTTGGGGATGCCCCGGAAGGCATCCCCTCTTTCGTCTTCAAAACTATCGGTACACCTTACTCGGAGCTATATTTTTATTCGTCACATGATATGTGTTTTACTTGGAGCGTCACTTTATTTTGTTAGTATTTGCTTGCTGTTATTCAGAATAATGTTTTGCATCTTTAGTTTCAATAAAAATGTCAAGGATAGACTTTACCGTGCTTATTTTGCTAGTATACATGTTGCTGTTTGAAAACAGAAAGTTTACTGCTGTTGCAAAAATTCCCTAGAAAAGTCAGAGCATGATATAATGTTGAAACTTTTTGCATAATGAGATCTGATAAATATACTACAGTGAGAATTTTCTCTCATAATTTTTGGAGTCAGGGAAGTATTGATACTCTTGCATTCTTTACAGACTATACTGTTTTGGCAGATTGCTGTTATGGTTGCATTGTTTGCATATGTTTGCTTGTTTAATGATTCTATTTGAGGACAGGAGTGTTAAATATGCAGAGGCATTTAGTATGCAATGTTGAGTAATAATTTTAGTAATTTTCTACAGTAGAAAATGATAAGGTTTTTCATTGGTTTATACTAACCTATCTCACGAGTTCTTGTTGAGTTTGGTGTGTATGAAGCTTTTTGAGATTTAGGAAACCGACGTAAAAAAGGAATTAAGGAGACACAAAAAGCTCAAGCTTGGGGATGCCCGAGGCACCCCAAGACATTATTTCAAGAAGTCTCAAGCATCTAAGCTTGGGGATGCCCCGATAGGCATCCCACCTTTTCTCTTCAACAACTATCGGTTAGTATCGGTTGAACCTAAGTTTTTGCTTCTTCACATGAGTTGTGCTATCCTTGCAATGTCATTTTATTTTGTTTTGCTTACTATTTGAATAAAATCATTGTATCTGAAATATTGAATGAAAAAGAATCTTCCCATGGCTAGTTAATAATTATTTGCCTACTCAGTGCCCTTCACTCAAATCTTTTGGAGTAGTTTTTCATTTACTCTTGTGCTTCACGTATATCCTATGAGTAAATGGGGGAATGAATTGAATGTCATAAACCTGAATTTTTATATGTTTCATATGCTTATAACATGGTTAGTGATGACTTCACACATAGAAAGTATGAGGCATAAACGTTGTTGAGAGTTGGCAAACGTAGTTTTGGTCATCATTGCAATTAATAGGAAGTAATAAGGAAAGAGAGGTTCACATACAAATATATTATCTTGGACATCTTTTATGATTGTGAAGCACTCATTAAGTATGACATGCTAAAAGAGTTGACGTTAGACAAGGAAGACAACGTAATGGTTTATGTTTTCCGACATCTCAGTTAAAGTATATTGCCATTGACCTTCCAAACATGTTGAGCTTGCCTTTCTCCCTCATGCTAGCCAAATCCCTTGCACCAAGTAGAGATACTACTTGTGTTTCCAAATACTTGTAAACCCAGTTTTGCCATGAGAGTCCACCATACCTACCTATGGATTGAGTAAGATCCTTCAAGTAAGTTGTCATCAGTGCAAGCAATAAAAATTGCTCTCTAAATATGCATGACTTATTAGTGCAGAGAAAATAAACTTTGTACGAACTTGTTGTGGAAGTAATAAAAGCGACGGACTGCATAATAAAGGTCCACATACAAGGGGCAATATAAAGTGATGTTCTTTTGCATTAAGATTTTGTGCATCAACCCTAAACGCGCATGACAACCTCTGCTTCCCTCTGCAAAGGGTCTATGTTTTACTTTATGTTTTTACTCTATGCTTGAGTCAAGGTGATCCTCACCATTCCCTTTTCATTTTATCCTTTGACAAGCTCCTTGTGATTGAAATAACATGATATATATATATCCAATTGGATGTAAGTTAGCATGGGATATTATTGTTGACATCACCTAAAGGTGAATACGTTGGGAGGCAACAAAATAAGCCTCTATCTTTCTCAGTGTCCTGCTGAAACTCCATAACCACAAGTATTGCGTGGGTGTTAGCAATTGTAGAAGACTATATGATAGTTGAGTATGTGGACTTGCTGAAAAGCTCTATTCTTGACTCTTTCTGATGTTATGATAAATTGCAATTGCTTCAATGATTGAGATTATAGTTTGTTAGTTCCCAATGAAGTTTCTGAACCATGCTTGACATTGTGAATAGATTGTTACTTGATCATGAAAAGTTTTATGAGATAAGCTGCTATTATGACACATATTGATGCTAGAAAAAGTGATTGGAATTATCATTGATCAAACTTAAGCACTTACTAGCACTCCGCATCAAAAATTATCTTTTTATCATTTACCTACTCAAGGACGAGGAGGAATTAAGCTTGGGAATGCCTGATACGTCTCCAACGTATCTATAATTCTTGATTGCTCCATGCTATATTATCTACTGTTTTGGGCAATATTGGGCTTTGTTATCCACTTTTATATTATTTTTGGGACTAACCTATTAACCGGAGGCCCAGCCCAGATTTGTTGTTTTATGCCTATTTCAGTGTTTCGAGGAAAAGGAATATCAGACGGAGCCAAAACGGAACGAAATCAACTAGAGAAGTTATTTTTGGAAGGAAAGCAACCCAAGGAACTTGGAGTGCACGTCAGGGGAGATATGGGCTGCCCACGAGGGTGGGGGGCGCGCCCATCCCCCCGGGCGCGCCCCCCTGACTCGTGGGGCCCCCGTAGCTCCTCCGACGTACCCCCTTCACCCATATATACCTACGTACGCTAAAACTTCCAGAACGGAGATTAGATCAGAAGTTCCACCGTCGCAAGCCTCTGTAGCCACGAAAAACCAATCGAGGCCCTCTCCGGCACCCTGCCGGAGGGGGCCATCATCACTGGTGGCCATGGGGGAGTATCCCGGAGGGGTCTTCATCACCATGAAGGCCAAGGACCAGAAGGTGGAGGCCATGGAGGAGGAAGCATAAGGGGGAGAACCTCTCCTCCTCTCTTCCGGTGGCGCCGGAGTTCCATCGAGAGGGCAATCATCGCCACGGTGATCGTCTTCATCAACATCACCATCATCATCACCATCCTCATCTCTTTTACGCGGTCCACTCTCCCGCACCCCGCTGTAATCCCTACTTAAACATGGTGCTTTATGCCACATATTATGATCCAATAATGTGTTGCCATCCTATGATGTTTTGAGTAGATATCTTTTGTCTTTGGGTTGATTGATGATCTAGATTGGTATGAGTTGTATGTTTTACTTTGGTGCTGTCCTATGGTGCCCTCCGTGTCGCGGAAGCGTGAGGGGTTCCCGCTGTAGGGTGTTGCAATACGTTCATGATTCGGTTATAGTGGGTTGGTGAGTGAACAGAAGCACACACCTGAGTAAGAAGGATTGTTGCGTATGGGAATAAAGAGGACTTGATGCTTTAATACTATGGTTGGGTTTTACCTTAATGATCTTTAGTAGTTGCGGATGCTTGCTAGAGTTCCAATCATAAGTGCATATGATCCAAGTAGAGAAAGTATGTTAGCTTATGCCTCTCCCTCATATGAAACTGCAATGAGTCCCCGGCAGAACAGCTCCGCCAGAGCCCTAGATTGGTTCCGCCTCGTGGCGACGGAGTTTCACCTCGTAAGCTTGCCCACGATGGGTTCCAGGGTAAAAGCTCTAATATAGCAGAACATGGACACCGGGGGCCCGCGAGGGGGTCCAGGAGATAGGGGGGCGCCCAGTAGGGGGGGCGCCCTCCACTCTCCTGGACAGGGTGTGGGCCCCCTGGTGTATTTCTTTCACCCAATAATTCTTATTAATTCCAGAAAGGTGTTTCGTGGAGTTTCAGGATTTTTGGAGCAGTGCAGAATAGGTTTCCAATGTTTGCTCCTTTTCCAGCAAGAATTCCAGTTGCCGGCATTCCCCTCTTCATGGTAAACCTTGTAAAATAAGAGAGAATAGCCATAAGTATTGAGATATAATGTGTAATAACAGTCCATAATTCAATAAATATTGATATAAAAGCATGATGCAATATGGAAGTATCAGTGGGTTGTCCCCACCTGGTGGCCCCGCAGACCCAGAAACCAATGCTATAAAATCCTATTTTCCAGAAAAAATGAGGGAGAAAGAATTATTGCGTTTCACGAGACGGAGCCGCTGTCGTCTCTTGTTCTTCATCGGGAGGCCAGATATGGAGTCCGTTTGGAGCTCCAGAGAGGGGGATCTTCGATCTTCGTCATCACCAACACTTCTCCATCGCCAATTCCATGATGCTACCTATAGGGAGTGAGTAATTCCTTCTTAGGCTCGCTGGTTGGGAGGAGTTGGATGAGATTCATCATGTAATCAAGTTAGTTTTGTTAGGGCATGATGCCTAGTATCCATTATTTTCTGAGACTGATGTTGCTATGACTTTGTCATGCTTAATGCTTGTCACTTTGGGCCCGGGTGCCATGATTTCAGATCTGAACCGTTATGTTATCACCATTATATCCATGTTCTAGATCCGATCTTGCAAGTTATAGTCACCTACTAAGTGTTATCATTTGGCAACCCCGGAGTGACAATAGTTGCGACCACTCCCGGTGATGACCGTCGTTTGAGGAGTTCATGTTTTTCACCGTGTGTTAATGCTTTGTTTCAGTTCTCTATTAAAAGGAGGCCTTAATTTCCCTTAGTTTCCAATAGGACCACGCTGCCATGGGAGGGTAGGACAAAAGATGTCACGCAAGTTATTTCCATAAGCACGTATGACTATTTACGGAATACATGCCTACATTATATTTATGAACTTGAGCTAGTGCCGTATCGCCCTAGGTTATGACTGCCTCATGATGAATAACATCCAACGAATCACCGATCCAATGCCTACGAATTTACCTTATATTGTTCTTGCTAAGTTCATACTGCTGTTACTACTATTGTTACTCCTACAGAACTACTACTATCACTGTTACCGTTGATGTTGTTGTTGCCACTATTACCAAAACTATCATATTACTGTGCTGCTGATCACTTTGCTGTAGATAATTAATCTCCAGGTGTGGTTGAATTGGCAACTCAGCTGCTAATACTTGCAAATATTCTTTGGCTCCCCTTGTGTCGAATCTATATATTTGGCTTGAATACTCTACCCTCGAAAACTGTTGCGATCCCCTATACTTGTGGGTTATCAGTGCGCAAGTCAGGGGAAACGTACACCCCTATTTATGTACCACGACAGAAGCCCCCGGGCCGAAGCCATACGTGTCGGCGGGCACGTTGGGTTAGGCCCCAAACAGTGTGTGGACACGTGCCAAGGAGATGATGCGCACACAGCGGTTATGACGACCAGTCAATCCGCGTCCACTCCGTGGGATTAC
>NC_057798.1:297484810-297528584 GCF_018294505.1 Triticum aestivum | reverse complement strand
CGGCTGTCTAACCTCCAATGGAAGGCCACATAGGAGACCAGCTATTTGAGTTCATCATCAGACTGTACAGGTCCTCACGCGACCGCCTCCGTCTTCCTACCCCATTTGCAAGGGTGATGGAGCTTGAACAACCACATGCGTTGAAGCTGCACATGAGGGGCTGCTGCAATGGTAGCATGCGGGTGGATGTGGATTTCCCCGCTCCTCACGTTATGCTCTTCCGATGCGGCTGGAAGACCTTTGCTCGCGCCCACAGCTTGCCGGAGGGACACGTCCTCCATTTTAAACTAATGGAGGTCGATCTGCTCTCCGTCAAGGTCTTTGGGTGTTCGGGTGCTCGCTTAGGGTGTTGTGCGGAGAGCTCGACCGACGACAAAAGCTCCTCCTCGAGCGGCAGCGACAATGAGGACAGTGGCAGCAGTGACGACGGATCCAGCAGGGAGGACGATAGCTACGTCTCCGGATGATCCCCGGACACACCGTCACTATAAGCAGGGAGTTGGCGGCACCGCCATCTGCACCCGCTTCTTCTTCCCGGCAAGGCGATTTGCCGGGGTGTTGGGTGTGGATGGTGCTGCTGTCTCCTCTAGCAGCCGTCCAGCTGGGCCCCGTCAGGCTTCTCCATGGACTCCAGCTTTGTTCGCCTTGCCGTGCCCTGCTCGCCCTGGTGGCGGTGACCAAGGGTCTGCCTAGCTACTGCTCCAGCCCATCACCTTCATCTGCGCCCTCCCGATCTTGTTAGGTTGTCCCCTGCAGGACCTGACAGGGTCAGGGGCACTGCTTTTGTCCTCTTCACCTCCCGCTGTAGTTCCTAGGAGGATAGGGACAAGAAAGGGATCACGAGGCACTTATGTTTTTCCAATATAAATTATATAGGCATTTGCCAAACTTTAATTGCAAAGATGTAATCTCTTTCCTTTTACCCATGTTCGAGCTCTATAAGATTTTTTACTTGTTTATCCACATATTAATGAAAAGGCATATTTGTTGAACACTTGTGCATGTGTTATGTCCATGCAGCAGAGAAAATGCCTCTATACTTTTTAAATAAACAAGCCCTTTCTGGCAAGCTACGTTGCTGGTGCTTTTCGTTGTCGCCGTAGGACTTGGCCTACCGGAAGCAACACTATGGGAAGGCACTAGCCCCCTATCGAACCCCTCTCGGCAAATTCTACTACAACCACCCTGGTCGATACGTCGTTCGAGTCACAGGGTGGGAGCACAAATGCCTCGAAGGTGACAAGGTTTCCCATGCGCAAGTACTTTTCAGAGGCACGAATGGATAGAAAAGGGGAACTTATCTGTTTGGGTTGCCGAGGATCGATATGCTGGCTTATTCCCTTCTCCTCCTTTCGGGGTCTGGTCTGTGGCAAGGGCCCTGCGGTTAGTGCGAAAGGATACATTGCACATATGACCTTATCTACATGACCATGGCATGTTTATGCGAATGCTATGCATGCATGCAAGTTTTCGGGGGGGGGGGGGCACCCCAGCGCTTCGTTTTATTAGCTGTGCTTAGGGTCTGTGCCTGACTTTGTACAAAGGGTTACATGCACATCGACATGCTTGTACAAAAGGGTGGCTGCCGGGTAGGGCCCCACAGCCGCGCCTTATGGGTAGAACTTGCAAAGATGCTAAATGTTCCATGAGTTTTGCAACTGAATGCCATCTTCGGTCTCCAGATGGACAGTGCTAGGTCTAGTGATTCGTACCACACGGTAAGGACCTTCCCACTTCAGTGTCAACTTGTTTGCGCCCTTGGCGGATAAAACACACCTAAGGACAAGGTCGCATTCCTCAAGGCAATGGGCATGAACCCTGCGGCTGTGATAGCGGCGCAGGGCTTGCTGATAGCGTGCAGCACGCGTAGCAGCCCGGAGACTGTTCTCCTCAAGGAGCATGGCATCGTCATGCCAGTGCTGCTCTTGGTCTACTTCATCATAGGCTAATACACGATGAGACCCGTATATGAGTTCCTTGGGGACCACTACTTCTACCCCATAAACTAGAGAGAAGGGAGTCTGGCCGGTGGCTCGATTTGGTGTCGTACAGAGGGACCAAAGAACCACCAACAGCTTGTCGATCCAGCACCTTCCGCACTTTTGCAGCTTGTCGAAAGTTCTTGTCTTGAGTCCCTGTAACACCTTGGATTTTGCCCTTTTCTTTTTCTGATGATTTTCCTGGATTTCTAGTTTTGAATTTTTTTTCTGTGGCTATGTGGTTCTCAAACTAGGGAAGATCATGTCTTCCTAGGTTTTATAGTGTCTTGCCATCCTCATCATCATCCCAAGATCATGTCATTTTCATCCTTGACCTAATTCAATATTTTTTCTATGGAATATTCCTTTTTCAATAAAGGAATAACCCTTTAAACCCTAGGCTGTGAAGCAACCTATCTTTCTATCACTCCATAAATACCCAAATAATTCTCATAAATTCTTTGGATCCTATCTACCTCGAATATAGCAAAACCCTTCATCCATGTTCAAAAATCATCCACCAATAATTCTTTCCTATTCTGCCCTAAATTACACTTTGCAAAGAAAGAGCTATTTATCTTTGCTTGATTGCCTCCAAACTTTTTGGACATCTTTTCCTGTCCATATCATGGCCTCATGCAAAGTTACCCATTTGCCTAGTAATTAGTTTTCAGCAATTTTCCAAAGTTTCTGTCCAGGAAGGAACTTTGTTAAGGAAGTATATTCTACTCATGTCCAAATGAGATGAAACTTTGCCACATCCTTCATTTGATAAAATCATGCCTCTCCACCAAATTTGAGCTCATGTAACTCATCCATGTGAGCCTAGCTTCAAATCTTTGTTTCTTGGTCAGATTTTCACTTTATGAAGCAACTATATTTTATATTGCTTCATTTAAGCTGAAAATTTACTAGAACATTCTTATATCCATATCAACTCCCTCCACTAGTTTTTGGCTCAATTCATTAAACCATTTGCCCTGTGCAATTTTTCCAAGATTCTGTCCAGAGAGATGCTTTATGAAGCAAGTGCTATTTTGGCAAGTCCAAAAGGGATGAAACTTTTTGGGCATATTCATATCTTCAAATCATTAGGCCATGCCAAGTTTCAGCTCATTCCATACACTTAAGTGAGTGCTACTTCATATTTCCCAAATCTGACCAGTAGGGCCCTTTCAACAGCAAGTACCATCTAAACCTCTCCTCTTGGGATGATTTTTGGTCATCACAATAATCTTAGTGATTGATCATGATGTACCAAATCTCTGAGTCTTACTCCAGACATGTCAACCACATCACACATCAAACACCATGTTGTTGTTCTAGTTTGGCTCCTCCTGCAAATCTCTTCTTTGCCCCTAGACTCATTTGATTCTTCATTTGGACTAAGGGTAGCAGGTTCCATCTACTACACATGATTTGGATGATCATCTGGCACCGCGTAGGCCAGTTCACACGGTGACCATGGGGTGAACCAGCCAAAACTCATGCTCTAGCATGTTCTTGTCCCTGTTGTCATCGTTTCCCTCAGCGTCTCGACATCAAACCTTGTCCTAGCATCACTTGCCTGCCCTGCATCGCAGTGGTTTGGTCTCTATCATCACGTCCATGCCGCAAACTGGCTCTGTCCTCCATTCTTGGCTAGTTGGAGCTTGCCCGTGAGCACTAGATTCCTCCCCTGGGTCAATATATAGCACCTCCCAAGGTGTTTGATGACCGAAAATTATAGGGGCTCTATCGTAGTCCTTTCGATAAGTAAGAGTGTCGAACCCAACGAGTAGCAGAAGGAAATGACAAGCGGTTTTCAGTAAGGTATTCTCTTCAAGCACTGAAATTGTAGGTAACAAATAGTTTTGTGATAAGATAATTTGTAACGGGTAACAAGCAATGAAAGTAAATAAGGTGCAGCAAGGTGGCCAATCCTCTTTGTAGCAAAGGACAAGCCTGGATAGGTTCTTATAATGATAAAAGCGCTCCCGAGGACACATCGGAATTATCGTCAAGCTAGTTTTCATCACGCTCATATGATTCACGTTCGTTACTTTGATAATTTGATATGTGGGTGGACTGGTGCTTGGGTGATGTCCTTTCTTGGACAAGCATCCCACTTATGATTAACCCCTATTGCAAGCATCCACAACTACAAAAGAAGTATTAAGGTAAACCTAACCATAGCATGAAACATACGGATCCAAATCAGCCCCTTGCGAAGCAACTTATAAACTAGGGTTTAAGCTTCTGTCACTCTAGCAACCCATCATCTACTTATTACTTCCCAAAGCCTTCCTCTAGGCCCAAATAATGGTAAAGTGTCATGTAGTCGACGTTCACATAACACCACTAGAGGAGAGACAACATACATCTCGTCAAAATATCGAACGAATACCAAATTCACATGACTACTAATAGCATGACTTCACCCATGTCCTCAGGAACAAACGTAACAACTAACAAAGCAGATTCATGTTCATGATCAGATGGGTATTAGTATGCATTAAGGATCTGAACAATTGATCTTCCACCGGATAAACCAACTAGCATCAACTACAACGGGTAATCAACACTACTAGCAACCCACGGGTACCAATCTGAGGTTTTGGTATAAAGATTGGATACAAGAGATGAACTAAGTTTTGAGAGGAGATGGTGCTGGTGAAGATGTTGATGGATATTGACCCCTCTTGATGAGAGGATCGTTGGTGATGACGATGGTGATGATTTCCCCCTCCCGGATGGAAGTTTCCCCGGTAGAACAGCTCCGCCGGAGCCCTAGATTGGGTCCGCCAAGGTTCCGCCTTGTGCCTGTAGAGTTTCGTCCCGTAAGCTTGCCTATGATTTTTTCCAGGGTAAAAGACTTCGTATAGTAGAAAATGGGCACCGGAGGGCTACCAGGGGGCCCACGAGGTCGGGGGCTCCCCCTGTAAGGGTGGCCGCGCCCCCCACCCTCGTGGCCAGGGTGTGGGCCCCCTCTGGTACTTCTTTCGCTCAATAATTATCATTAATTCCAAAAATGACTTTCTGGTGTTTCAGGACTTTTGGAACTGTGCAGCATAGGTTTCCAATATTTGCTCCTTTTCCATCCTAGAATCCCTGCTGCCGGCATTCTCCCTCTTCATGTTAAACCTTGTAAAATAAGAGAGAATAGCCATAAGTATTATGACATAACGTGTAATAATAGCCCATAATGCAATAAATATCGATATAAAAGCATGATGCAAAATGGACGTATCAACTCCCCCAAGCTTAGACCTCGCTTGTCCTCAAGCAGAAGCCAATATCGAAGAATATGTCCACATGTTTAGAGATAGAGGTGTCGAGAAAAAAATACGGACATGAGGGCATCATGATCATTCTTATAATAGCAACACATATATTTTGTCATATGATTTCTTGTGCTCAAGTAACAATCTATTCACAATGTCAAGTATGCATCATAAACTTCATTGGGAACTAACAAACAATAATCTCAGTCATTGAAGCAATTGCAATTTATCATAACGTCGGAAAGAGTCAATAATAGAGCTTTTCAGCAAGTCCACATACTAAACTATCATTTAGTCTTCTACAATTGCTAACACTCACCCAATACTTATGGTTCTGGAGTTTTAATCGGACACAGAGAAAGATAGGGGCTTATAATGTTGCCTCCCATTGTTTTACCTCAAGTGTAATGTTAACAATAATAGTTCATGCTAACTTACATCCAATTGGATAGATATAT
The DNA here is from genome assembly GCF_018294505.1 of Triticum aestivum. NCBI lineage: Eukaryota > Viridiplantae > Streptophyta > Magnoliopsida > Poales > Poaceae > Triticum > Triticum aestivum. Next base: position 297,522,884 of record NC_057798.1, on the reverse strand, counting down.
CAGGATCTTTCCAACGCGAGGTGCTTGCCAAAGGATAAAATGTAAAAGGGAAAGGTGAGGATCATCTTGACTCTTTCATAATGTAAAAGACATAAAGTAAAAGATAGGCCCTACGCAGAGGGAAGCAGAGGTTGTCATGTGCTTTTAGGGTTGGATGCACGAAATCTTAATGCAAAAGAACGTCACTTTATATTGCCACTTGTGATATGAACCTTTATTATGCAGTCCGTCGCTTTTATTACTTCCATATCACATGATCGTATAAAGCTTATTTTCTCTGCACTAATAAGTCATACATATTTAGAGAGCAATTTTTATTGCTTGCAACATGACAACTTACTTGAAGGATCTTACTCAATCAATAGGTAGGTATGGTGGACTCTCATGGCAAAACTAGGTTTAAGGATATTTGGAAGCACAAGTAGTATCTCTACTTGGTGCAAGGAATTTGGCTAGCATGAGGGGGAAAGGCAAGCTCAACATGTTGGACGATCCATGACAATATACTTTAACTGAGATGTGAGAAAACATAACCCATTACGTTGTGTTCCTTGTCCAACATCAAATCTTTAGCATGTCATACTTTAATGAGTGCTCACAATCATAAAACATGTCCAAGATAGTATATTTATATGTGAGAACCTCTCTTTCTTTATTACTTCCTATTAATTGCAACGACGACCAAAACTATGTTTACCAACCCTCAACAACTTTTAAGCCTCATACTCTTTATGTGTGAAGTCATTACTATCCATAAGATCAATATGAACTCATTTATTCTTTTTATTCTTTCTATTTTCTCAAGATCATAGCAAGATAGCAAAGCCCTTGACTCAACACTAATCTTTATTATATATAGCTCACGGACTCGATTACATAGAGGGATCATAAAGCAAAACTCAAAACTAATTCATACCAAAGCTTTATTCTACTAGATCAAGATAGTACCAAAAGGATCGAACTAAGAAAACGGTAAAGATAGGAGTGTGGTGGTGATACGATACTGGGGAACCTCCCCCAAGCTTGGAGGTTGCCAAGGGGAGTGCCTATACCCAAGTGATTATGTCCTCGGAGGTGGTGATGATGGACTTGTTGATGACGTAGGCTTCTTCCTCAATTTACGCTTGAGGATGGAATTTTTCTCCCTTAGATCATCGATCTCCTGCTCAAGGCTTAATATCCTTTTGCATAGTTCCTGTTTGTTTTCCTGCAGGAGACGAAAGGGAATAAACTCGATCTTTGGTTTCTTTGCTCTGCCAGGGAGGCTTGACTTTTTAAACTCCACATGCATGTCCCCAGTTTGAGGTAATGGGGCTTCATATTCATCTGAGCTCGTCTCCCCCTTTCCCTTAGGCTCGCAGTCTTCTTCTTCCTCAGTGGTCCAGCCAGAGTGCTCCACGTCTCCATAGACCTTAGGGTCTGCAAGGTAACCAGCCACATAGCTTTCTCCCTCCGAATCCTCGGACGACATATTGCTCTAATATGCGGCAGAGACAACTTAAGACAAAAACAGAGGATTTTTGCATGATACGGTGGTCAAAGCCGCCGGGAGATTATGTAATTGAATTTTTACCGACCAAAAGAAGTATCGTGCAAGAAAACGGAGTCCGGAGAGCACACAAGGTCCCCATGAGGCAGGGGGCGTGCCCTATAAGGGTGGGCGCGCCCTCCACCCCCGTGGAGGCCTCGTGTCCTTCCCGGACTACTTCTTATTTTCCTATTTTCTTCAATATTCCAAAATGGAGAAAAATTGCTATTAGAATAGTTTTGGAGTTGGTTTACTTACCGTACCACATACCTATTCCTTTTCGGAGTCTGAAACATTCTGGAAAGTGTCTCTTATGTATTCCTCCGGGGTTACGGTTTCAACAATTAGTTTCAACATTTATAGGGTTACCTGAGATATAATGTTTGATTCTTTGACCGTTCACCACCCTCGGACTTGTGCCTTCGAAGTTGTTGATTTTTATGGCACCCGAATGATAGACCTCCTCGATAACTTAAGGACCTTCCCATTTAGAGAGAAGATTTCCTGCAAAAAATCTTAAACGAGAGTTGAAAAGCAACACATAATCACCTACGTTAAACTCACGCTTTTGTATCCTTTTGTCATGCCATCTTTTAACTTTTTCTTTAAACAGCTTGGCGTTCTCATAAGCTTGGGTTCTCCATTCATCAAGTGAGCTAATGTCAAATAACCTCTTCTCACCGGCAAGTTTGAAATCATAACTGAGCTCCTTAATGGCCCAATATGCCTTATGTTCAAGTTCGAGAGGTAAGTGAAATGCTTTTCCATAAACCATTTTATATGGAGACATACCCATAGGATTCTTATATGCAGTTCTATAGGCCCATAAAGCATCATAAAGTTTCTTGGACCAATTCTTCCTAGATCTATTAACAGTCTTTTGCAAAATTAATTTGAGCTCTCTATTACTCAACTCTACTTGACCACCAGACTGTGGGTGATATGGAGATGCAATTCTATGATTAACATCATACTTAGCAAGCATTTTATGGAAAGCACCATGAATAAAATGTGAACCACCATCAGTCATGAGATATCTAGGGACTCCAAACCTCCGAAAAATAACTTCTTTAAGCATCTTAATAGAAGTGTTATGATCAGCACTACTAGTTGGAATAGCTTCTACCCACTTAGTAACGTAATTGACAACAACTCAAATATGTGTATATCCATTAGAGGCAGGAAAAGGTCCCATATAATCAAAGCCCCAAACATCAAATGGTTAAATGACAAGAGAATAATTCATAGGCATTTCTTGATGTCTACTAATATTACCAATTCTTTGACATTGATCACAAGACAAGACAAACTTATGGGCAACTTTGAAGAGAGTAGGCCAATAAAAACCAGATTGCAATACCTTATGCGCGGTTCTATCTCTAACATGGTGTCCTCCATATGCGTCGGAGTGACACTTGCGTAGGATCTGTTCCTGTTCATGCTCAGGTACACAACGTCTAATAACACCATCTACTTCTTCTTTATAAAGGTGTGGGTCATCCCAGAAGTAATGTCTTAAATCATAAAAGAATTTTTTTCTTTTGCTAGTATGTGAAACTAGGTGGTATAAATTTAGGAACAATGTAATTAGCATAATCATCATACCATGGAGCAGTACGAGAAGCATTTATGACCGCTAATTGTTCATCAGGAAAGCTATCATCAATAGGTAGTGGGTCATCAAGAACATTCTCTAACCTAGACAAGTTGTCTGCAACGGGGTTCTCAGCTCCCTTTCTATCAATAATATGCAAATCAAATTCTTGGAGAAAAAGAACCCATCTAATAAGTCTAGACTTAGCATCTTTCTTTTCCATAAGATATTTAATAGCAGCATGATCAGTGTGAATAGTTACTTTATAATCAACAATATAAGGTTTGAACTTATCACATGCAAATACAACTGCTAAGAATTCTTTTTTAGCAGTAGCATAATTTCTCTGGGCAGTGTCTAGAGTTTTGCTAGCATATTGAATAACATTTAGTTTCTTATCAACTCTTTGCCCTAGAACAACACCTACAACATAATCGCTAGCATCACAAATAATTTCAAAGGGTAAATTCCAATCAGGTGGCTGAACAATAGGTGCAGTGATCAAAGCTTTCTTAAGTATTTCAAATGCTTCTACACAATCATCATCAAAGAGAAAAGGAATATCCTTTTGCAATAAATTAGTCAGAGGCCTAGAGGATTTAGAAAAGTCCTTAATGAACCTCCTATAAAAACCAGCATGACCTAGGAAACTTCTTGTTTTTTTAATTTCCTTGGGACACAACATCTTTTCAATAGCGTAAACTTTAGCTTTATCAACTTCAATACCTCTTTCAGAAATCTTATGCCCCAAGACAATGCCTTCATTAAACATAAAGTGACACTTCTCCCAATTCAAAACGAGACTAGTGTCTTCACATCTCTGCAAAACTCGATCAAGGTTGCTCAAGCAATCATCAAAAGAGGATCCATAAATTGAGAAATTATCCATGAATACCTCACAAATCTTTTCACAAAACTTAGAGAATATAGCCATCATACATATTTGAAAGGTAGCAGGTGCATTACATAAACCAAAAGGCATACGTCTATAAGCAAAGGAAATAATCTCAAAAATAAAAGCAAACCTCCTATAAAAACCAGCATGACCTAGGAAACTTCTTGTTTTTTAATTTCCTTGGGACACAACATCTTTTCAATAGCATCAACTTTAGCTTTATCAACTTCAATACCTCTTTCAGAAATCTTATGCCCCAAGACAATTCCTTCATTAAACATAAAGTGGCACTTCTCCCAATTCAAAACGAGACTAGTGTCTTCACATCTCTGCAAAACTTGATCAAGGTTGCTCAAGCAATCATCAAAAGGGGATCCATAAATGGAGAAATCATCCATGAATACCTCACAAATCTTTTCACAAAACTCAGAGAATATAGCCATCATACATCTTTGAAAGGTAGCAGGTGCATTACATAAACCAAAAGGCATACGTCTATAAGAAAAAGTACCGAAAGGGCAAGTAAAATTAGTCTTTGATTGATCGTCCGGTGACACACGTATTTGAGAGAAACTAGAATAACCATCTAGAAAGCAGAAATGTGTATGTTTGGATAGTCTTTCTAGCATTTGATCAATAAAAGGTAAATGGTAATGATCTTTCTTAGTAGCCTTATTTAATTTATGAAAATCAATTACCATCCTATAACCTATAATAATTCTTTGCGGGATCAATTCATCTTTATCCTTAGGAACGATAGTAATACCTCCCTTCTGAGGGACACAATGGACATGACTTACCCACTCACTATCAGTAACAGGATAAATTATACCTGCCTCAAGGAGCTTTAGTATTTCCTTTCTTGCCACTTCTTTCATCTTAGGATTCAACCGTCATTGATGATCTCTAACTGGTTTGGCATCTTTGTCCAATTTAATTTTGTGTTGGCATAGAGTGTGACTAATGCCCTTAAGATCATCAAGAGTATGTCCAATAGCAGAACGATGCTTCTTCAGAGTTTTCAATAATCTTTCCTCTCCCTGCTCTGAAAGGTTAGCACTAATAATAACATGATATATCTTCTTTTCATCAAGATAAGCATATTTAAGAGTATCAGGTAATGGTTAAAACACATGATCACCCTTGGGTGGAGGAGGATCCACTAGGATTTCAACAGGCAAGTTGTGTTTCATAATAGGTCGTTGTTTAAAGAGTATTTCATCTATTTCCCTTCTTTCATTCATAAACATATCATTTTCATGGTCTAGCAAATATTGTTCTAAAGGATCCGTAGGATGCACTGCAATAGAAGCAAGACCAATTATTTCATCCTTACTAGGCAATTCTTTATCATGGGATTATCTATGAAATTTAGCAAAATTAAACTCATGTGTCATATCCCCCAGACCAATAGTAACAACATCCTTTTCGCAATCTATCCTAGCATCAACAGAATTCAAGAAGGGTCTACCAAATATAATGTAACCTTCCCACACAAGACTTCAACAAGGGTCTACCAAAAGCTATCTCTGGGGAACCAAGAACAAGAAAATCAGTAGGATATTTAACCTTCCCACACAAGACTTCAACATCTCTAACAATCCCAATTGGTGAAATAGTATCTCTATTGGCAAGCTTTATTGTAACATCAATATCTTCTAACTCAGCGGGTGTAATATCATGCATAATTGCTTCATATAAGGAAAAAGGTATTGCACTAGCACTAGCACCCATATCACATAAGCCATGATAACAATGATCGACTATTTTAACAGAAATAACAGGCATGCCTACAGCAGGTCTATGTATCTTAGCATTGGGTTTAGCAATATTAGCAGCATCATCACATAAATAAATAACATGCCCATCAATATTATCAGCCAAGAGATCTTTAACCATAGCAATACTAGGTTCAACTTTAATTTGCTCAGGAGGTGTATATGTTCTAGCAATACTCTTATGAACCACATTTGAAGCTTTAGCACGATCCTTCATCCTAACCAGGAAAGGTGGTTTCTCAACATAAGTGGTACGAACAATAGGATCATTATAAGTGATGATCTTTTGTTCAACTATAATAGGTGCAACTACGTTTACTTCAGTGGGAGGATTATATTTAAACCACTTTTCCTTAGGGAGATCAATGTGAGTAGCAAAAGATTCACAGAAAGAAGCTACTATCTCAGAGTCAAGTCCATATTTAGTGGTAAATTCACAGAAAGCATCGGTATCCGTAAAAGATTTAACACAACCAAACTTAGGTGTCATACCTGACTCCTTACCATCGTCGGAACCCCAATCTTCAGAGTTGCGTTTAACTCTTACCAATAAGTCCCAGTTGAATTCAATAGTCTTCAGCATATAAGAACCAGCACAACAAGTATCGAGCATGGTGCGATCATTGAGAGAAAGCCGAGCATAAATTTTTTGAATAATCATTTCTCTTGAGAGCTCATGACTGGGGCATGAATATAACATTGACCTAAGCCTGCCCCAATCTTGAGCGATGCTTTCTCCTTCGCGAGGCCATAAGTTATATATGTAATTACGATCACGATGAACAAGATGCATAGGATACAACTTCTGGTGAAATTCCAATTTCAATCGTTTATAGTCCCAAGATCTTGTATTATCACATAGCCTATACCATGTCAATGCGTCTCCCTTCAAAGATAAAGGGAAGACCTTCCTCTTAACAACATCACCAGGCATACCTGCAAGCTTAAATAATCCACAAACTTCATCCAGATAGATAAGGTGTAAATCGGGATGCAATGTTCCATCTCCTGCAAAGGGATTAGCTAGCAGTTTCTCTATCATACCCGAAGGAATCTCAAAGTAAACATTTTCAGTAGGTTCAGTCGGTTGAGGAGCAACTCTTTGCTCTTCTGGTCGGGGCAAAGATACCCCTAACAAGCCCCACAAAGGATTAGTTTCCATAGTAACAAGTGACAGTAGATTTCAGCACACTATATAAATGTTTCCTTACCAAGTTCCACTCACCAAAGGCGCTTCACTCCCCGGAAACGGCGCCAGAAAAGAGTCTTGATGACCCATAGGTATAGGGGATCTATCATAGTCCTTTCGATAAATAAGATTGTCAAACCCAATGAGGAGCAGAAGGAAATGACAAGCGGTTTTCAGTAAGGTATTCTCTGCAAGCACTGAAATTGTAGGTAACAGCTAGTTTTGTGATAAGATAATGTGTAACGGGTAACAAGAAATGAAAGTAAATAAGGTGCAGCAAGGTGGCCTAATCCTCTTTGTAGCAAAGGACAAGCCTGGACAAGTTCTTATAATGAGAAGAGCACTCCCGAGGACACATGGGAATTATGGTCAAGCTAGTTTTCATCACGCTCATATGATTCACGTTCGTTACTTTGATAATTTGATATTTGGGTGGACCGGTGCTTGGGTGCTGTCCTTTCTTGGACAAGCATCCCACTTATGATTAACCCCTATTGCAAGCATCTGCAACTACAAAAGAAGTATTAAGGTAAACCTAACCATATCATGAAACATATGGATCCAAATCAGCCCCTTACGAAGCAACTTATAAACTAGGGTTTAAGCTTCTGTCACGCTAGCAAACCATCATCTACTTATTACTTCCCAATGCCTTCCTCTAGGCCCAAATAATGGTGAAGTGTCATGTAGTCGACGTTCCCATAACACCACTAGAGGAGAGACATCATACATCTCATCAAAATATCGAACGAATACCAAATCACATGACTACTAATAGCAAGACTTCACCCATGTCCTCATGAACAAACGTAACTACTCATAAAGCATATTCATGTTCATGATCAGAGGGGTATTAATATGCATTAAGGATCTGAACAAATAATCTTCCACCGGATAAACCAACTAGCATCAACTACAAGGAGTAATCAACACCACTAGCAACCCACAGGTGCCAATCTGAGGTTTTGGTACAAAGATTGGATACAAGAGATGAACTAGTGTTTGAGAGGAGATGGTGCTGGTGAAGATGTTGATGGTGATTGACCTCATCTTGATGAGAGGATCGTTGGTGATGACGATGGTGATGATTTCTCCCTCCCGAAGGGAAGTTTCCCTCGTAGAACAGCTCCGCCGGAGCCCTAGATTGGTTCCGCCAAGGTTCCGCCTCGTGGCGGCAGAGTTTCGTCCCGTAGCTTGCTTATGATTTTTTCTAGGGTAAAAGACTTCATATAGCATAAGATGCGCACCGGAGGGCCACCAGGGGGGCCATGAGACAGGGGGCGCGCCCTGTAAGGGTGCGCACTCGCCCACCCTCGTGGCCAGGGTGTGGGCCCCCTCTGGTACTTCTTTTGCTCAATAATTAGCATTAAATTCCAAAAAATGACTTTCGTGGAGTTTCAGGGCTTTTGGAGCTGTGCAGAATAGGTTTCCAATATTTGCTCCTTTTCCAGCCCAGAATCCTAGCTACCGGCATTCTCCCTCTTCATGTTAAACCTTGTAAAATAAGAGAAAATAGCCATAAGTATTGTGACATAACGTGTAATAACAGCCCATAATGCAATAAATATCAATATAAAAGCATGATGCAAAATGGACGTATCAGTGTTCCGCAACTGACAGACTCCTCCCTCGCCTCATTTGCTCACCGGAGTCGCCAAATCTCGTCGGTGTTTGTTGCTCGTCCTCGATAGTCGCTGGAGTCCGAGCCATCCTGGCCACCTCGGGCCTCCTCTCCACCTCTAGCCACCTCCACCGAGTCCCCCTCCTCCCCGCAGCTCACCCCACCCACTTGCCACCTCGCCGGAGCACCTGCATTGCCGGCCACCTCCACCAGCCACCCGCCCTCTGTCCTCCTCTTGCTTCCTCCGTCGCCACCTCCCCAGGCCGCCCTGGCGCCCCTGCTGCCTGGGAACGGGTGCAGCAGACCTCGCCGGTCCCGCCAGTGCCTTCGGCTCAGCTGGAGTTGGCCGGAGCCGGTCGGCCCCCTCGCCTCCCATCTTCTGTCTCCCCTCCTCTGCTTCATGGGAGAACAAGGGCGGGAGGAAGACGCCGCCCCGATCGCCCCCCTGCCAACTCAGCGTAAGTGGAAATGTATTTTCTAGGAATACGTTTTCTTCTTCTGAAAGCTTATTTTTCCTTCCTTTTATCTAAAATCGTTTTCCCTTCTGGAAAGCGTATTCCTGTCTACTACAGAAAATGTAATCTTCCTGAAGGCGTTTTTAGTTTTTCCACGTAGGGACTTGTTTGTAGTAACTTTTATTACAGATTAGTTCCTCTCCTTCATCACCTCGTATCTCGATGATCATAAGTCCGATCGAGGTGAAACCAATGCCCACTTATTCATATTGTCGAGATCTTTCTATTGGTACCATTTTCACTAGGTGGTACCACAGTGAAAATGACCATTTGGTCCTTTGCTTCTAATCAGCCCCCTTCAAGAGAGAAGCGCGTCCGGCAAATCGTTCCACAGCTTCACCGGACTTCTTCCCAAAGTCTCTGTCACCCCATGCATGCCACAACAGCCACTTGCATGATAGCCATGCAGTAGCCATGGTTTCTACTTGAATATATACTAATTATTTTCCTGTTAACTGCTTGCTTGTTTGCTACTACTACTGTTGTTTCGTTTATACTCATGGTTTCATGTTCACCTTCATGCTATGTTCCGATGCATATTGTTATCAAGTACTACTTGCTAACATTAGTTTCTTATGCTTGGTAGTGTAGTACATGCTAGTAGTACTGTTTTTCTCCCTGATGCATGCTTACCGTCTATTATCCAGTACCATTGCTATGCATGTTCCATTGCATCTAGTTGGTTACATGCTTACTTGGTAGTATTCTTGTTATATTCTTGCATGGTATTTATTTGCGATGCTAGTGGTCATGCTATGCTCATGTGTAGTGTTATACTTATGCTCGTCAATATGCCATGCTCATTTGGTTAAATGCTTCATTGTTGTTATGCTCGATGATTATGTTGCACCTCCATGCTTATGTTGATATCATGCTCATGCATTGTAGTTGCATCATGTTATTTTATATGGCTCAGCTTATTGCGTTCAAGTTTAACCAGACTTAAGTGAACTTGAACAATAGTTGGCTGAGTCAGGGTGCCACAAAATCGAGCTGACAAGTGCAACCAGATTTTCCTTTTATGGGAAGGCCCTAATGCGATCTATTGTCATGCCTCTCGCCGGTGCCTCCAATGAGGGAACGTTATGGGCGCGCGATACCCTGATATGGTAGGCAGACATAAACCTTGTGTGCCCGTTGTTATTATTGTAAGGATCCTTGTCCCCATTTGGGACCGTAATGTTTTGCCTTGACGGTGGCCGTTGGGTGTCACGAGTTGACACGGGGCAACCCAGGACTTAGCCCAAAGGGGAGTTCATCGGTGTGGCTGGGAGGGTGGGAGGGTAATAGATCATTTTTGTCGGAATGTGGTTGGTCCACCCGAACGAGAGCACGAGGTCATGGGTTCCCTGGTATGAGTACAGTGTACTAGCCTCTATAGAGTGTGTGTGTGTGTGTGTTTAATCTATCGATAGCCATGCCCGCCTATATGGGCCCAGTTCATAGTCGGTCACACTATGTGCCAACTATAATAATAACTTGATTGATAATAACCCTGGTTCAATGATGAGAAAGAAGTTGGTTGTGATCGAGAGGGGATCACGGAAGTATCGTGGATACCGAAGTTAGTTGATTTTCATGTGATCGTGAGAGGATGACGATAGTCTCATGGATACCAATGTTGGCAAGTTGATGTAGGAGATCGTTACGAGGTAACTGCCGAGCAAGAGTAAGTTGGTGCATGAGAATGTTAACCTATTACAGGTAGTATCATCATGTTCATATGCTCATGCTATGCTTGTTTTAGCCGTATCATGTTCAGTTTGTGCAATGCCATGTTGTTTGTTAGTATCATGCTCATGATTGATTTAACCTGTTAATGCCATGCTGTTGTTTGTGTTATCTGCTTTTGGTTATTGTGAGCTTGCAAGTATATTCAATGTACTGACCTGGCATGTCATGTAAGTTTGCAGGTCGTACCTTGATTGCTTGCTTGGTTGGTGTGGTTCGTGTGTTCACGAGCTAGGATAAACGTTCCATCCAGAGCCCCTACGAATTTGGAGTCCATCATCCTCGTTCGTTGTTTTGCAGCTAGTAGAGGTTCCCCTGCCTCGAGTTATTATATTGCTTGCATAGAGCAATTGTGGTTGGTGTAGCGTCATCATGTTGATGTTATTCATTGTAATATCGGAGACCTTGTCATATTCGTGTTGTAATAGAGAGCTGGTTTGTCCTATGCTAGGCAGTGCCGTATTCCAAAAGACTTTACCTTGATCTCTGGGATGGAATATGGGGCATTCCGGTTTCTCTGAGCCAGGGTGCCACAGTCCTCGCAACACTTCAGCATTCATCCTCTTAGCTTGTCCATTGCTTCTGGTATGGGCCATAGAAGTGAATGAAACTTTGCTTCTGAGGGTTTGAAGGTATTGCATGAAGGCGCGACTTGTGAATTGGGTGCCATTGTCCGTGATGACTCTGGAGGGTACTCTGAAACGGCACACCAATCCTTTCAAGAACTTGATAGCTGACTGCGCGGTCACCTTCCTCACAGGCTCCACTTCTAGCCACTTTGTAAACTTGTCGATTGCAGTGTACATGTATTCAAAGCCCTGGGTAGCATGGGGGAAGGGGCCCAGGATGTTGAGCTCCCATACCGAAAAGGGCCATGTCAAAGGGATTGTCTGGAGAGCTTGAGCAGGTTGATGAATGTTCTTGGAGTGGAACAGGCAGGCATCACATTTGGTGACTAGCTCGATTGCATCTTGGAGGGTTGTGGGGCAGTAGAAACCTTGCAAGAAAGCTTTTGCCACCAAGGCTCTTGGTCCAAGGTGGGAGGCGCACACGCCTTTGTGTATCTCTCCCAAAAGTTCTTTTCCCTCTTCCCGGCAAATGCACTTCAGTTTCACACTGTTGGGCCTCCTTCTATATAGTGTATTGTCAACAAACTGATGCATACTGGCCCTCTGGGATACTCTTTTAGCTTCTTCTTGCACTTTGGCAATATCTCCTGTTTGGAGGTAATGGACTATGTGTTGTGCCCAAGTCAGAGCCTGGGGCTCAACAACAAGGACAAATGACACCTCCTCGTTCGTGGGACTGCATACCTCGACCGCAGGAACCGGTGGGTCGGTGGGAGGGTGCTGCTCATCAAGCAAAGTGGAGTTGTTCCCGCCAACCTCTCTGCCGGGGGCATTAGGAAGCTCCGTCAGGAGAGTCCTACAGGAGTCAAGTTTCCTCCTCTTTCAGGCCATTGTTGCTGGGGTTACTAAGGGTTGAGTCAAGTGGAGAACAAAAGTCTCTGGTTCCACATGTGGCACGTGTTCTATTTGCAATCCGTCAAAACGCTCCTCCAACTTCGTCACCTCCTTAACGTATGCCTCCATCAATGGGCTTTGGTAATCCTTGTTTACTTGTGTCACCACAACTGTCGGGGAAACTGATCCACGAACACCTATGGCACCGGCGGACCGAGCCCCTTTCGGTTCGGCGGGGGGCGGAGATCGCACGAAGAGCGGATCGAGGCGAAGCACACGAGAAGTTTACCCAGCTTCGGAGCTCTCCGGAGAGATAACACTCCTACTGCTGCATGTCTGACTGTATTGAGTTCTTGCTCGGGAGCGCTGAGTGCTACAGTACACACTAGCTGCTAACGAGACCGAACGTGAGTGTTTTTCTGCCTTCCCTCCCCCCTCTACGTTGCGCATGGGCCTCCTTTTATATACTGAAGGGGTCACCGACAGGTGGCAACGTAGATAAGGGTAAAAATGCAAAAGGAATTGTGGTTGGTACAACCACCTGTACAGTGTATCCTACCTAACCCTGACGGCAGGGGACAAAGGCATTAAATGCCCGTCTGCGTCGCCCAAATAGTGCAGAAAGGGACCGTCAGGGACGCCACCGCTCGCCATGATGGCAGTCTTGTCAGCGTCGCTTGCCACCGCGCACCGCTGGCTGCACAGCCTCCTGCCACGCGCGTCTGGAAAGGCCCCAGGGCGACACGTTGGTGGATGTGCTGGAGCGTGGGTACAGAGTGGTAGCTTGCCGTGGCAAGCGCCTTGCCGCGGCCGTTGTCTTGTCGCGTCCGGAAGCTTGTCGCTCGCCGAGCCTTGCCGGGACGCGTGGCGCGTCGCGGCAAGTTCCTTGAGATGCCTTGGTTGGCCTTCCCGGCAAGCTCCTCTTGCCGGGGCCTTGTCTCCTTGGCTTGGATACTTTGTTCTTGAATGGCTCCAAAGGAACCACGGAGGACCTTGGCGGTTACCTGGCAAGCCTTGCCGCGGGGTGCTGCGACTGCCCGTGCACGAGTTCGGGATACTAGGGTACCCCAACTCTAGTACACCGACAGGAGCCCCCGGGCCTGGGCCACACATGGCGCCGAGCGCTGTTGGGCCAGGCCCAAAACAGGGCACGGGCATGCGCGGCCTGGGTTACGCCGTATCTTACTCCGTATCCACCGCGCCTTCCCCGAACTGCACGCGTCGAATGCGGCGTCGTGGGAGAGATCGTGGGTGGTTTCTTTATTCGGAAAGACGGAACGCCCGCCCCCTCCCTCTTTATAAGCAGGGGAAACAGGGGCAGTTCGCCCATCTCGCCAGTTGCTACTCCAATCTTAGAAATCTCCGCCGCTCCCCCCTTCTTCCCAAAGCTGAAAGAGAGCAGCGCTCCGCTCCCCATCGCCACCAGCATCACCAACGCCGTCGATCTCCCCCACCACCTCCGCCATGGCTCCAAAAGCCGACAAGGGGAAGGTCGTGAAGTCGGCCGAGGTGCAGCGGCTCGCGGCGCTGCGAAAGGAGCGGGCCATCTTCCCCCCCCAGCTCGCCGCGAAGGAGCTGAGGGAGTACTACTACCTCTTCTGGTCGACGAAGACGCGAGCGCATCCGCGTACGAAGGTACTTCCAGCTGCCGCTTCAGAACTGGCTCCGAATGGATACCCTTTCTTCGCGCTGTTCTTCTACTGCGGGCTCTGCCCGCCTTTCTCTGAATTTTTCTGCGATATCATGAACACCTACGGGTTCCGCCTCCTTGACTTCACCCCCAATGCCGTTCTGACCATGGCAGTTTTCGCACATCTCTGCAAAAACTTTGTCGGAGTCCATCCAAATGTCGCTCTTTTTCACCACTTCTTTATGCCCCGAGTTGAGAGAGGAGAACCTTTATCCGGCAGAATCGCCTGGATCTCAAGAGCTGGCAAGAAGGAAGCTTATCTGGAGGGAGAGCTCGACAGCAAGTCGGAGGAATGGAGAGCGGAATGGTGCTGGATTGTCGAGGAGAACCCGCAGCCATTCACCGCCCAGCGCCAAGTCCCAATAGCGCGCGGCAACGATTGGAGCAACGTGGCCCCGGAAGACGATAGGCTGAAGATTGCCGTCACCCGGATCTTACGCCTCAGGCTTGCCGGGCTCACCATAGGCGCCGTTGGCGCATATTTTCTTCGCCGCCGCATCGCCCCCCTGCAGGAGAGGAGGAGACCCGCCTGGGAGTTCCAGAACGCGGCGGATATCATGAGGCTGCGTCCGGGCCTCAACTTCAACTTCACTGTCCTGGAACTGGACGCGATGATCCTGGAACTGTTCAAGCGCGATCCTCAGCATCCCGAAGCGTTCATGTTGCCGAGGGGTGTCGTTCCGGTGTGCAACAACTCCTCACTCGACCGCATCCGTGCAATGATGCCGCTGTGCAATTCGCATGGAATTGTCCCAACTTGGCAAGAGCCTGCAGACAACGTCGTGCGGGATTTCTTTGACGGCTTGGTAGAAGTGCCGATCCGCTCCGATGAACAGAAGAGCCTTACTCGCGACACCACCAATGCGGAGATGCAGCGCATCGCCACTAGGCTGGAAGAGGCGGCAGCAGCCGCTGCCGCGGGCGAGTTCGGATTCACTGTGGAGGAGGCAGAGGCAGCAGAGGCGGCAAGCCTTGTCGAGCGAGAGGATCTTGCCGACGAGGAAGAGCTTGTCGGGCCTGAAGCTGAGTCGAGCGAGCCCGCCGAGGGCGCAAGCGACTCGTTGAGGATCGGCTCCTCCTCCTCCCCACCTTCAGCTAGCTCGCCGCAAGCGGAGCCCCCAACTCCACCAAGAAGGCATCTCCACAAGGCCGGGGACATAGCGGGGCGGCAGATGAGTCAACAGCCGCCGGGCCGTGCGACACGCTCTACCGCGGCAAGCACTGTTACCGCGGGAGCGCCTCACGCCGCTGCGGCAACTGGAGCGGGGTCTTCCTAGTCCACCGCTACTGCCCCTGCCAAGCGGACAAGGGAACCTACTCCTCCGCCTCGTCGCACTGGAGGCGAGCCGGACTTCGATATCTCCGTGCTCAGCTCCGACGAGGAAGAAGAAGAGTAAGATTCTTCGCTGTACTTGTAGTTCTTCAATTCTTGCTGTTTTGTCTTGTATTTGATTTGCTTTGCTCCGAACCCATTCCTTTTCAGGACTCTGGCCCAGAGAGCGGCGAAGAGAGCCAAGGTCCCGGTGATTGTCATCGAGGACGAACCCACCGCGACAGCAGGGGGCGTGTCCGAGACCACCTTGCCGGACCCGGCAACCATTCCTCAAGGCAGCCCCCAGCGCAGCCCCCAGCGTAAGTATATGGTTTACTTCCTGCTGTCAGGCGCGCATGGGTGCTCTTTCTTTGCTGATATCTGACTGTTGGTTTGTGTAGGAGCAGAGCAGCCTCACCAGGAGTGCCCGGAAGCCTCTCCCGAAATGCCATCGGCTTCGACTACACCGCCAAGGGAGGATTCCCCGGCAAGGGAGCGTTCTCCGACAAGGGAGAATTCTCCGGCAAGGGAGAATTCTCCGGCAAGGGATAGTTCTCCGGCAAGGGATAGCACCAGCGATCCTCCGGTGGTTGAGACCATGACTGCGGATCCTAGTACAGGTAATCCACTTGCTTGAAAACTTCCCTTTGGTTCTTCTTCTTATGATTTTCTTTTTGAATATATGCTTGACTTTTCTCCTTTTTCCGTTCGTCAGATCCATCTGCCACGGAGCCGGTGGAAACCGAGGTCGACGGCGAGGAGAACGTGTGCAGCAATACCGACGACGCCGTTGCCACCGAAGGAGAAGCCGGCGCTGATGATCCCGCCGGCGAAGAGGCTGCCAAAGCTGCCGCCGCAGAAGCTGGCGAGGGATCCGGCGATCGCACTGACGGCCCCGAGGCCGCAGGAGCGTCAGGCGCTACGCCAACCGCCGATCCCTCCGCCGCTGCTGCAGCGCCAGGCTCCGAAGAGCCCCAGCCTAGCGCCTATTTAAAGGCCGGCGACGGCATCTTCATCAAGCTCCCCTGGGCGTCAAGCTCCAGGGCGCCGGTCGAAGGAGAGGTCTTGGATGGAGAGGTGCTCGCCTCCGCTGCGCGACTAGCGTCAGCAGCAGCGACGAGCCTGAGGAGGAGCGGCTACTGCGGAAGTTGTTGTCGCTTTACCGCGCCCGACAAGCCAAGCTGGAATCCCGAGAAGCGCTTGTCGCGAAGGCGGGAGTGGACATCGAGAAGCGCGCGGAGGAGCTCCGGGGTCTCAGGCAGGAAGCTCTCCGGTCCTTGGCAGAGGAGAGGGAGCAAGTCGCCGAGGAGCGGAAAGCCTTCCTCCTCGAGAAGGCTGAAGTTGAAGAGCAACAGCGGCTTGTTGCCGAAAAGCTATCTGCGCAAGAAGGCGAGTTGGCGCAGCGCAAGGTCAACCTTGACAGCTATGAGGAGGAGCTTGCCGCGCGCGAGCAAGCAATTGGCGGGGCTCTCAAGGAAGCAAAGGATGCTGCTGCAGCTGCCGAGGCCGCCAAGAAGGAGCTGGAGACGAAGATGGCGCAGCTGGAGGCTGATCTCAAGGCGAGCGGCGAGGAGCTTGCCGCGCTCAAGCGTGAGCGCGAGAAGGACGCCGCCGCTCATGGCGAGCTGCAGGGTCGTCTCGCTAAGAGGAGCAAAGAGCTTAGTGCCGCCAAGGACTCCAACGCAGATCTTGAGTTGAAGCTGGCCACTTTGAGCAAGACGCTGGACGGCGCCAGGGAGCAGGAAGTGGCCTTGAAGGAGAAGATCAAGGTCGACGAGGCGCTGCTGGCGAGTGCTGCTGCCGCCCAGAATGCTTTTAGGGAGACTGTGGAGCACTGGACCGAGGGTCTCGTGAATGTTGCCGCCGCCATCGACGGGGTGCTGGCGCAGCTGGGGATGGAGGACCTCGGGTATTCTTCCGACGAGCACCTCCAACCTAGCGCCAAGCTTAGCATGTTCTTCAAAGGCGTGGCGACGGCCCTCCAGCGACTCCGGGAGAAGATCCCAAAGTAGCTGGCCGACGAGTCGCGCAAGATCTGCGCGGGAGTTCTTCAAAAGGTGCTGGTGAAGGTGGCCTTCCGCAACCCAGGCCTCAACCTCACCAACGTCCTCAGGTCCCTGCCGCCGGATGCTGATCTGGAAGCGCTCAAGGCCCTTGTCGCACCCATTGTGGACAAGGTGAGCGAGATCAAGAGGGTTGAGGGCAATCGCGTAGATTAGGCCGCCCGTTTTCTCTTTTTCTCTGTCGCTGCTGGTCATGTCATGAGAACAATCTGTTAGAGCTGCGACAAGCTATCTTGTAATATAACTCTATTTTGGGTAGAGATTGCTGTGTTATTTCCTTTACTTGATTCCTTCCTTTATTTGTTTTTGCCCTACGCTTTCAGGGAACTTGTCGGCGCAGGCACCTGGGCCGCGAGCGCTGAGTGCGGGACGTCAGCAGCCTGCTGGCGGTGCCGCTTCCGACAAGAAACCTTGTCGCAACTAGTCGCAGCTCACTTAATTTGTTGAGCGGACTTGAAACAAAGTAAGGGCGCAACTAGCTACAAGTTGGTTCCTCCGCGCACAGGTTTTCCATGCAGAGCACGGTCGTTCGAGGAAGATAACTTAAAAATTAAAACCGATTGCTCAAACTTTGGCAACTTAGCTTTTCTGTCGTTTGCTTTCCGGTAAGGCGAAACTTCCTTGAACGACGCCTGGTCCACACCATTATCTTCTCCTTTCCCCCCGGCAAACTTGTGGGCGAGGGATCCTTCCTTTCCTTGAGAAAGAGAAAGAAGAGAAAATAATGATATGGAGCCTTACGGCTCGTTATTGCTTACCGGGGGTTGGTGCTGCACAAAGTGTCAGATAACACATGCAAAGTGAAAAGCATGAAATTGACAAGATGTGCGGAGCACATGAGCTTTACTTATGCACGGGGTCTGCGCCCGGCTTTGTACAAAGGATTACATGCAACATCGGCAAGACTTGTACAAAAGGTGGTTGCCGGAAAAGGTTCCGGCAACCGCGCCCTACGGGTAAAACTTACGAAGATGCTCAATGTTCCAGGAGTTGCTCACCGGAATGCCATCTTCGGTCTCAAGGCGGACAGCGCCAGGCCTAGTGACTCGTTTCACCCTGTAAGGGCCTTCCCACTTCGGCGTCAACTTGTTGTAATTCTTGGCGGACTGAATGCGCCGAAGAACAAGGTCGCCTTCCTCGAGACTTCTGGCATTAACTTTGCGGCTATGGTAGCAGCGCAAAGCTTGCTGGTATCGAGCAGCTCGTACAGCAGCCTGAAGACGGTCCTCCTCAAGGAGCAGCGCTTCATCTTGTCGCAGCTGCTCTTGCTCAAGCTCATCATAAGCAAGCACTCGAGGTGATCCGTATACGAGTTCCGTGGGGAGAACTGCCTCTGCTCCATAGACTAGAGCGGAAGGTGTCTGGCCAGTGGCTCGATTTAGCGTCATCCTGATCGACCAAAGAACCACCGGCAGCTCCTCAATCCAGTTCCTTCCGCACTTGCACAGCCTGTCGAAAGTCCTGGTCTTGAGCCCGCGCAACACTTCAGCATTTGCCCTCTCCGCTTGACCGTTGCTTCTCGGATGAGCAACAGAAGCGAAGCAGACCTTGGCGCCAAGATCTTGGACGTACTGCATGAAGGTGCGGCTCGTGAATTGTGTGCCGTTGTCGGTGATGATCCTGTTAGGGATCCCGAAACGGCAAACAATCGACCTGAAGAACTTGACTGCTGACTGTGCTGTCACCTTCCTCACTGGTTCCACTTCCGGCCACTTTGTGAACTTGTCGATTGCAACGTACAAGTACTCAAAGCCCCCGACAGCTCGGGGAAAAGGGCCGAGGATATCGAGGCCCCAGACCGAAAATGGCCAGGATAAAGGGATCGTCTGGAGAGCTTGAGCTGGCTGGTGTATCTGCTTGGAATGGAACTGGCACGCTTCACACTTGGTTACTTGTGCAGTTGCATCCCGGAGGGCTGTCAGCCAAAAGAAACCTTGCCGGAACGCTTTGCCGGCAAGTGCTCTTGCGCCAATGTGGTGACCACATATGTCTCCATGTATCTCTGCCAACAGCTTTTGTCCGTCCTCCCGGTGAATACACTTCAATTTCACGCCGTTGAGTCTTCTTCTGTACAGTGTGTTGTCGACAAACAGGTACATACTTGACTGCCGGGCTACTCTTTCCGCTTCTTCTTGCTCTTCGGGAAGTTCTCCTGTCTAAAGGAAACGGATAATCTGCTGTGCCCATGCTAGAGCTTGCGGCTCGATAACAAAGACTAAAGGCACATCTGCTGCTGCGGAAACATCCGCTTCTACGGCGAGAACCTGCGGCTCAGCCGGAGCTTGACGTTCCCCGGCACACTTGCCGGAGCAAAACTTGTCGGGAGCGTCTGCTTCAACGGAACAAACCCTAAGGCTTGCCGGAGCAGACTGCTCCTCAGCACCTTTGGTGTTGATCTTGAGGACCTTCTTGGCGGCGGCTTCGGGGTGCTCTGCCGGAAAATAGTCACCAGAAATGAACTTCCTCTTCTTGCTTTGTCCAGTTGATGGCGTTACAGACGGTTGAGTCAGCTTGAGCACAAAAATCCCTGGTTCCACAGGTAACTTAAGTGTGGCACACTTTGACAGGCCATCAGCAATGTCGTTCTGAGCTCTTGGAACATGTTCCATCTGTAGGCCTTCAAAGTACTCTTCTAGCTTTCTCACTTCATCAACGTAGGCTTCCATCAACGGACTCTGATAATTCTTGTTCACTTGGCGGACGACAAGCTGTGAGTCACCCCTGACAATGAGCTTCTTGATCCCAAGGTCTGCTGCGATCCTGAGACTGGCAAGCAAACCTTCATACTCTGCGGTATTGTTCTTTGCTTGCTCCTTGGGAAAGTGCATCTGAACTACGTACTTGAGGTGCTCTCCGGTGGGTGCAACAAGTAGCACGCCCGCACCAGCGCCTTGCAGCGAGAAGGCACCATCAAAGTACATCAACCACTCTTTGCTTGCTTCCTTAACGGGGATGCTTGTTTCTGGAATTTCTTCATCTTGTGTTGGCGTCCACTCTGCTATGAACTCTGCCAATGCTCTGCTTTGGATAGTTGAAGTGCTCTCAAACTTGAGGCCAAAGCTTGACAGTTCCAGTGCCCACTCGACAATCCTACCTGTTGCTTCTGGATTTTGCAGTATCCTCTTCAGCGGAAAACGAGTGACGACTGTGATCTCATGTGCTTGGAAGTAATGGCGTAGCTTTCTCGAGGCCATGAGAAGGCCGAAAAGCAATTTCTGCACACCAGAGTACCTTGACCTAGCCCCTTGCAGAAGGGAACTGACAAAGTAAACTGGGCGCTGCACCATTCTTTTCTGCATCTTCTCACGCGCCTGCGCAGATCCATCTTTGTCGGGACCAGAGCTTGTCGGTGAAGTCCCCTGCTTGTCGCTGGATGCATCTGCCATGGTTGCTGGCTCATCATCCGCCTCGCTCTCCGCTACTAACACAGCACTAACCACTTGATTGGTTGCCGCTATATACAGCAGCAACTTCTCTTGTGGCTTAGGTGCGACAAGTGTTGGAGTGGAGGACAGGTATCTCTTTAAGTCCTGCAGCGCAGCCTCCGCTTCCGGAGTCCATCTCATTGGTCCTGCCTTTTTCAATATTTTGAAAAATGGCAGGGTGCGCTCAGCAGACCTAGAGATAAACTTGCTGAGAGCATCTACGCAACCGGCAAGTCTTCGTACATCCTTGACGCGCTTTGGTGCTTCAATCTGCTCAATGGCCTTGATCTTGTCGGGATTGGCTTCAATTCCCCGCTGAGACACGAAGAACCCGAGAAGTTTGCCGGAGGGGACTCCAAACACACACTTCTCGGGGTTAAGCTTGAGGTTGATCTTGCGCAGATTTGCAAAGGTTTCGTCTAAGTCTTGAATCAGAGTCGTCTTGTCTTTGCTCTTGACCACTATGTCATCCATGTAGGCTTCCACATTTCTGTGTATTTGCGGTTCAAAAGCGTCATGGACTACCCTTGCAAATGTTGAACCAGCATTCTTTAAACCGAAAGGCATCCGTACAAAACAGTATGTGCCACATGGGGTGATGAATGCGGTCTTCTCTTCATCCTCTTCTGCCATGAAGATCTGATGGTATCCTGAGTATGCATCAAGAAATGAAAGCAAGTCACATCCGGCCGTGGAGTCAACAATCTGGTCGATGCGCGGCAAGGGAAATGGGTCTTTGGGACAAGCTTTATTGACATCGGAAAAGTCGATACAAAGCCTCCATTTCCCGTTTGCCTTGCGCACAACTACAGGGTTGGCCAACCACGTAGGATGGAGCACTCCTCTGACAAGGCCTGCTGCTTCCAATTTCTTGATTTCTTCTGCGATGAATTCTTGGCGCTCCAGTGCCTGTTTCCTGACTTTCTGCTTGACGGGTCGCGCATGAGGACAGACGGCAAGATGGTGCTCGATTACTTTCCTGGAAACACCAGGGATGTCAGATAGTTGCCATGCAAATACGTCGACGTTCACCCGCAGGAAAGCAACGAGCGCGCTTTCCTATTTAGGGTCGAGAGTGGCACTGATGGTGAAGGTACCACCAGTGCCATCCTCCTTGACAGACACCTTCTTGGTCTCTGATGGAGCTACCATTGTTTTCTTACACTTGCCGGTGGAGCTCGATGGTGCGTCTCGACGGTAGCACAGCACTCCGAAGAGGTGCGCTTGCCGGAGTGGGCATCAGAACTCTTGCCGGACTTGGTCTTCTTCTTCGCCCCGGGAGCTTCAATGGCAAGTGACTTGCGATCTGTTGTGGCTGCTGCTTCCCAGTAGATCTTGTCGGCGCAGATAAGAGCATCCTTCTTGTCGCCATGGACAGAGATGACACTTATCGGGCCTGGCATCTTCAGCATGTTGTATGCGTAGTGAGAGGCTGCCATGAATTTGGCGAGTGCTGGACGACCGAGTATCCCATTGTAAGGCAATGGAAAGTCAGCAACATCGAAAGTGACCCTCTCAGTCCTGAATTCAACTCGCTGCCAAATGTCACCGGCAACGTGATCTTTCCCTTCGGCTTGCTCCTTCCCGGATTGATGCCTTGGAATGTGCCGGTCTCTTCGAGCTCGCCATCAGGGATCTGGAGTTTCTGGAGTACCGCGGAGGAGATCAGGTTCAAGTCGGCCCCGCCGTCAACTAGCATCTTAGTGGCCTTGAGGTTGCGGATAGTTGGTGAAACCAACATCGGCAAGCACCCGACCGCAGTTATGCGATCAGGGTGGTCCTCAATATCAAAGACGATAGGCGTGCTGGACCATTTCAGAGGTTTGCGTGACTCGACGGGTGGTTCTGCCGCATTGACTTCCCGCACCCACTGCTTGAGCTGCCAGTGTGAAGTATACAGAGAAGCACCGCCGTCAATGCACAGGACCTCTGTGGCTTTCTGGAACTCCTGCTCATTGGTCTCGTCATCATCCATATCTTCATCGTCGTCGTCATCTTCATCCTTGTCGCGGCCGCGAGGAGGTCTGTCTCCTTGCCGCTGCTTGGCCTTGCTGCGGTGTCCTCCTCGGCTGGGGCGTTTCTTGCCGGCTCCTCCAGCACCTTCCTGGGCTTTCTCCTTGTCGCGTCGCTCGTATTCAGCCTTTTACTGCTCGACAAGCTGCTCGACCTTCTTGCAGCTCTGGAGGTCATGGCCCTTGGTGCGGTGGATCTTGCAGTACTGCTTGTTGGTGCCGTCCTGCTTGTTGGCGACCGCCACAGCCTCCTCGCCAGAGCTACCAGCTTTGGCTTTCTTGGCGCCACCTCCGTTGCCGGACTGCTCAACGACTAGCACATCTTTGCCTTTCTTCTTCCTGTTGTTCCGCCACCGGTTTTTCTTTGCCGGGGCAGTCTCCTCACTATCAGATCCTCCTACTCCTATATTCTCTCCGGGGAGTTTCCTCCCTTCCTCAGCACGTGCACACTTGTCGGCCAGGGCATATAGCTCACTGACGTCTCTGATCTTGCACATCACCATGTCCTCCCGCATCCTGCGGTTTCACACGTTCTGATGGAACGCACTTATTACCACGGCAGGGTGGACATCTGGGATGTTGTGCTGTACGCGACTGAATCTCTGGATGTACTTGCGCAGGGGCTCTCCTTCCTTCTGGGCGAGCAGATGAAGGTCGCTCTCTTGGCCATGAGGCTTGTGGCCGCCTGTATAGGCGCCAACAAACTGATGGCATAGGTCTGCCCAGGAGGATATGGAGTTGTCCGGCAAGTGCATGAGCCAGGATCTGACATTGGGCTTGAGCACCAGCGGGAAGTAGTTGGCCAGGATCTTGTCGTCTCGCCCCCCGGCAGCTTGCACCGTGATGGTGTAAATGCTGAGGAACTCCGACGGATGCGACTTGCCATCGTACTTCTCTGGTACATCTGGCTTGAAATTCTTCGTGCTGGGCCACTGGACTTGCCGCAGCTCACGAGTGAATGCAGGGCAACCTACCGCGTACGGCAAGTCGCCTGGTTCCCCTGGTGCATGCATGTCGACAGAGGGCCCAGTGCGCTGGTCCGATTGACGCCGCGCTTCTCTTCGGCGCTCGATGCGAGTACGAGCGTCTTCTTGCTGCCGTTCATGAAGAACTTGGCGCTGATCGCGACGAGCTCGTGGATCTGATGATGCGGTGGAGTCACTGTCGAGGTGGATCTGGCGAGTCGGCGATCTTGGCCTTCGGGATGGAGAGTGCATGGTGGTTGCACCCCCACCGGTTTCGTCGCCATCGGCTCGTGCCTGGCAGTTCTGCCGCGACAGCGATGTACTCGGCTGCTGCGGAGTGTCGCCGTTGGCGAAGCCGATGAGACTCTGAATGGTGGCCCTCCATTCGTCGATCTTGTCTTCCGTTGGAGGGTAATCCAGGAGCAGTTGAGCTCGCGCCAAAGCTTCTGCTGGAGTGGTGGGCGGCAGTGGCGAACGGTGCGAGGAGCGGGATATGCTCGGACTTCTAACTATGTTAGAAGGAGCAGTATCCCATCCAGGCGACCGTGTCTCGCTCGTGCCAGCATGTTGGCCTGCATGCTGGTCTTGAGCACCCCGAGATCCACCAGCTCGATCTTGGTCCAACAAACGTATGGCACTGCGAATACCATGACGCTGTCGATCCTGCGCCTCCTAAGACGGGCGCGGTGCATGTACGGACACCGAGGTCTGCACAGCCTTGTCCTTGGACCTGGCAGCACCGTGAGCTCCCTTGTCGACGCCCGTTCTTCCGCCGGCGTCTACCCCACCACTCGTTTGCTCCGGTGGTGGTGGGATCGACGTGGACGGAACAACTGCCGTCAAAGTCTTCTTCTTCGGCGGCATGTCGATGAAGAAGATGAAGATCTAGCTCGTGTGAACGCCGGATCAGGTTCACACAACCTCGACGCCCCCTACCTGGCGCGCCAAAGATGTCGGGGAAACTGATCCACGAACACCTATGGGACTGGCGGACCGAGCCCCTTTCGGTTCGGCGGGGGGGCGGAGATCGCATGAAGAGCGGATCGAGGCAAAGCACACGAGCAGTTTACCCAGCTTCGGAGCTCTCCGGAGAGATAACACTCCTACTGCTGCATGTCTGAGTGTATTGAGTTCTTGCTCGGGAGCGCTGAGTGCTACAGTACACTCTAGCTGCTAACGAGACCGAACGTGAGTGTTTTTCTGCCTTCCCTCCCCCCTCTACGTTGCGCATGGGCCTCCTTTTATATGCTGAAGGGGTCACCGACAGGTGGCAACGTAGATAAGGGTAAAAATGTAAAAGGAATTGCGGTCGGTACAACCACCTGTACAGTGTATCCTACCTAACCCTGACAGCAGGGGACAAAGGTATTAAATGCCCGTCTGCGTCGCCCAAATAGTGCAGAAAGGGACCGTCAGGGACGCCACCGCTCGCTAGGATGGCAGTCTTGTCAGCGTCGCTTGCCACCGCGCACCGCTGGCTGCACAGCCTCCTGCCACGCGCGTCTGGAAAGGCCCCAGGGCGACACGTTGGTGGATGTGCTGGAGCGTGGGTACAGAGTGGTAGCTTGCCGCGGCAAGCGCCTTGCCGCGGCTGTTGTCTTGTCGCGTCCGGAAGCTTGTCGCTCGTCGGGCCTTGCCGGGACGCGTGGCGCGTCGCGGCAAGTTCCTTGAGATGCCTTGGTTGGCCTTCCCGGCAAGCTCCTCTTGCCGGGGCCTTGTCTCCTTGGCTTGGATACTTTGTTCTTGAATGGCTCCAAAGGAACCACGGAGGACCTTGGCGGTTACCCGGCAAGCCTTGCCGCGTGGTGCTGCGACTGCCCGTGCATGAGTTCAGGATACTAGGGTACCCCTACTCTAGTACACCGACAACAACCGGCGAGTCTTCGTGAATGATCATCTTCTTGATTCCTAATTCTATTGATATCCTGAGCCCGACAAGGAGTCCTTCATATTATGCATCGTTGTTGGTAGCTTCCTCTAGGGGAAAATGCATCTATACTACATACTTGAGGTGTTCTCCAGTGGGTGCGATGAGGAGCTTGCCAGCCCCCACGCCCTGTAACGAGAAAGCACCATCAAAGTACAAGATCCATTCTTGAGGTGCCTCATTGCCGGGAATGATTGTTTCTGGCGTCTGTTCATCTGTGGTTGGCATCCACTCTGCGAAGAACTCTACCATTGCTATACTTTGAATGGTAGATGTACTCTCGAACTTCAAACCAAAGCATGATAGCTTCAAAGCCCATTCCACTATCCTGTCGGTGGCCTCCGGGTTTCTCAGTATGCATTGCAAAGAGAAGCGGGTGACATCAATGATCTCATGGGCTTGGAAGTAGTGGTGCAGTTTCCTTGAGGCCATGACAAGGCAAAAGTTCAACTTTTGCATCCTAGAGTAACTTGATCTAGCCCCCTGCAATAGGGAGCTAACAAAGTACACTGGCCGCAGCACCACCTTCTTCTTTGTCATGGTCTTGGTATTGCCTCCATTACCCAGTTCTACCTTCTCTTGATCTGGATCTGACCTTGCAGGGATAGGTTCATGTTCCTTTCCGGAGGGGGCAGTAGTTGCGGTTGCTTTTTCATCCACTTCCCGCTGTGCCACCAACGCTGCACTAACCACTTGATTGGTTGCTGCTAGGTACAGTAGCAACGACTCTTGTGGTTTAGGAGCGACTAAGCTGTGAACAGAGGAAACATAGGTCTTCAAGTCTTGCGACGCTGTTTCTGCCTCCGGGGTCCACTTCATTGGCCCTGCCTTCTTCAGGATTTTAAAGAACGACAAGGCACGCTCGACTGACATGGAAATGAACACTACAAAAAAATGACACATCCATGACATTTTTGGCCCAAGGAAAAAAATTGATGTCATACATATAACACTTCTATGACGATAATTGTGACAAAACCCGGTATCATCATAGATGTGGTGGGCTCCTACTTCTATGAAAAAAAATCATGACAGAAAATTGGCTTTTCGTCCTGGGCGGGCCAGAGACGCAGCTGCATGACATTCTTTGGGCCGTCCATGACGGAAAAAATCATGGTAGAAGCGAGGGGGAGGAAAATTTCGAGGAGTTCCCGGTTATGGTGGGAGGTCGCGGGCCGAGCGATGCGCGTTTCTCTCATACACATACGCATGTGTGTGCGAGGCGTTGGCTCTAACTGAACCCGAGCAAGGCATTGGGCTCTAACTGAACCCGAGCGATTGCACTGCAGGCTACGCGTTACTTAACCTGAGCGATCGATCGATTGCTGTTAACTTAACCCGATCGAACGATCCCTTCGCTACTGCTGCTAACTGAAGCCGATCGATGCTTCCTCTGGGATGAATAGTGAGTGTTGCAGGGGGGTTTGGATGAACAGTGAGCGGTGGCGTTGCGTCTGGATGAACAGGACCCCATGATGTGGTGGAGGGCTGGATGAATAGTAGACGATGGAGGGGTGCCCGTGGAGGGGTGGTTGAATAGGACCCCGTGGTGTGGAGGGCTGGATGAACAGTCTACGATGGAGGGGTGCCCGTGGAGGGGTGGTTGAACAGTAGCCGGTGGAGTAGCCGTGCGGTGGAGGCTGGATGACCAGGAGCCTGTGGAGGCTGGAGGAGGTCGACAGTAGCCCGTGGAGGCTGGAGGAGGTCGACGGTGGAGATGAACAGTATCCCGTGGAGTCCCATTTACATTACGCCACAGCCCTCCCGATGAACAGGACCGCCGTTTCGACCGTAGTGCTCCAACACAAGTCCGTTTCGTCCGTTTTGCGGTACGCCACACCCCTCCCGATCAATAGGACCCCTGTTTCGATCGTAGGAGGTCCGTTTTGTCCGTTTTCCAGTAAGCCACACCCCTCCCGATCAACAGGACCCCCGTTTCGACCATAGGAGGTCCGTTTCCTCCATTTTGCGGTACGCCACACCCCTCCCGATCAACAGGACCCCGTTCCGAACGTAGGAGGTCTGTTTCCTACGTTGTGCGGTACGCCAGGCCTTGTTTCCATCGCCTGTTCCGTCCAAGCATTCCATTCCGACCCAGCCGGTTGGTTCCCACGCGTTCCGTTGCCTCCCCATTAACACGATGCATTCCGTTGCCTCCCCATGAACACAACGACGATGCTATTTCTCCGTCCCGACCCAGCCTTGTACACGAGCCCTGGCCGTACGTATGCGCGAGTAGGCATTCGAGACCCCACCCGTATGTACACATACGTGGCCTTATTTTCTTTCTTGCACCCTGGCCGTTGTACGTACGTGTACATGCTACGTGCGCGCCTCTACTACGACACGTGCGTGCCTCTACATCGACCAGTATGTACGTACATGTTCACGACAAGAATGACAATGCTATGTATGCTTCGACCAGGTGGGTTCCGACTATCAGGCACTTCCTTGCCTGCGAAGATGTAGCTGGTGGGTCCCAGCAGTCAGGGGGGGTGAATCGTTTTGTTTTCTTTTTGCCCGGACGCACATCCTGGCGTGCGAAGATGTAGCTGGTGGGTCCCAACAGTCAGGGGGGCGAATCTTATTTTGCCCGGACGCATTTCCTTGCGTGCGAAGATGTAGCTGGTGGGTCCCAGTAGTCAGGGGGCGAGTCGTTTTTTTTGCCCGGACGCACTTCCTTATGTGCGAAGATATAGCTATTGAGTCCTAGCAGTCAGGAGGAAACGTTTTTTTTTCGCGAAATACAGTGGCCCGTCCGGTGGGTCCCAGCTATCAGGTGGAGGAATCATTATTTTCCGCGTAATAAGGAGGCACTTCCTTGTCGCGGCCGTGGACCCAGCTGTCAGGCTCTCCACGTATAGACCACGTCTGATGGAAGTCGTTCCTTGACCACGTTGACCACGCCGCACCGAGAGCACCAGGGCGGTAGACGACGGCGAGGCCTAGGAAGGGGACGAGAGGGAGCCGGGGAAGACGCGGCAGTGGAAGCCCGCGCGGAGAGGAGTACGAGGGTTCACTGGTTCGGCTGCGATGTGAGGCTGCCGTTGCCGCAGAGCCTGGCCAGTGGTGGGAATAGTAGGGGGCAGTTAGCCTTCCGCGGCAGCACAGCCGGCCACGGGAGGCAGGAACATGCGGCACGACCGGCGCTGCTTTGGGCGGCTGGAGCAAGAAGACCAGAGGTTGAAGAAGCACTACAGCCGTTGGATGGACATCGTACGGTCATTGGAGCTAGAATCGTTCATATTGACTAAAGTTGACAAAGGTCCCCGTCCCAGTCAACTTAGTAGGCCCACAAGTCAGCCTGCCACCATGGTGGGTCCCAGCTAGCAGGGGGAGTATTCATTTTTTGTGCGTAATAAGGAGGCACTTCCGGTGGGTCCGAGCTGACAGTGGGGGGAACGTTTTTTTCACGAAATACGCTGGCCCATCCGGTGGGTCCCGGCAGTCAGGCGGGAAACGTTTTTTTCACGAAATAAGGTGGCCCGTCCGGTGGGTCCCTGCTCTCAGGTGGAGGAATAATTATTTGGCGCGTAATAAGGAGGCACTTCCTTGTGTTCGCCTGGACCCAGCTGTCAGCCTCTCCATGTACAGTAGTCTTCTGATGGAAGTCGGTCGTTGACCATGTTGACCACACCGCGCCGAGAGCACCAGGGCGGTGGTCTGGATGACGGCGAGGCCTAGGAAGGGGACGACGCGGAGCCGGCGAAGACGCAGCAGCGGAAGCCCGCGCGGAGAGGAGTACGAGGGTTCACTGGTTCGGCTGCGGTGTGAGGCTGACATCGCCGCAGAATAACAGGGGGTGTGGTTGAGTAGAGGGATAGCCTGGCCAGCGGTGGGAGTAGTACGGGGCGGTGAGGCCTCTGCGGCATCATAGCCGGCCACGGGAGGCAGGAGCATGCGACACGACCAGCACTACTTTGGGCGGCTGGAGCAAGAAGACCAGAGGTTGAAGAAGCACTACGGTCGTTGGATGGACATCGTACGATCACTGCTGCTAGAATCGTTTATATTGACTAAGTTGACAAAGCCCTTGGTACGCGTCACCTTAGTAGGCCCACAGCTCGGATTTGGCAGGGAACATATAGCCCATTTGCGATTTGTAAGAATGTACAACCCATTTTTTAATTCTAGTGTAATTTTCTACAGCCCATTTACAGTTTGTTAAAAGTACATCCCAACTTCTATCTAGGACAATGATTAATAATTTCAAACAACCGCTCAAAACAGAATTCAAAAAAAATTCCCACATTTTGATGGGATCCGAAATATTTTTATCTGATATTTCCAGTCAGGTTAAATATAATTTCAAAATAAAGTTGTATTACGTTAAAATCCAACGAAATATTGCGTGCGCAACAAGCAATGATATTAAAATTTTCAAATTCCAAAAACAATATATTTTTCAAACTAATTACGTGTTTGGTGCATAGTAACTGCCCAGTTATTATAATTACATCCCATTTATTATTTCTTAAAGTCCATTTTCTTGGTAACCCTAATGCATACCTCCTAGGAAAGTTTGCAGCCCAGTGGGGCGGAGAATAACAAGTTGACTCAGATATTGTGTACAACTGTCGGCCCAGTTGCATTGGTGATTTTTTTAAAAAAGGCATGTGTAGTACAGTACAGGCTAACATGGTTACTCAGCCCACATTCAGCGATGCCGGGAAGGCCCAAACAAGGCTTCTGTACAACTTTTTGAAGTCAATGAGCTCAATTAATAACTTAAGAAAAAAGTTAGATTACAGTGGAACCTAATTAAAAGCTGTCACGAGCAGATATATAATTCAACGGGTCCAACTTGTGCGTGTGTGTGTGCGCGCGCGCGCGCGCGTGTGTGTGTGAGAGAGATAGATATAGAGAGAGAGAGAGACCCATCGGTCGATGCTCGTAAATACATCTTTCAGCCATATGCATTGCTGATGCTCAATAAAAACTTATATAGTTGACACAATCATATAGAACATCATAGCACACTAAACTTGCATACAAAAATTTCACGCAGGTGGCATAATTAGGATGGAAGCAGTGGATCACTACGGGAAGGGCTATGTTGAAACCAACAAAGTCGTACATAACGGTTCATCGTCTTTATAAATGACGGGGAAATATCTTGAATGTTGTGCAAAGAAAATAGACAAACAACACAATAAGTTATGCTAGCACATTAAGTTTACGTACAACCCTTTCTAAAAAAATGGAGGTACAAAATTAGAACAGGTCACAATCAAATGTACTAGCATATCAGTGCTTCAGACCCATAGCTCGGATTAACTAGTATCTGACAAGATTCAGTTGTTACCTCAAATTAGAGCACATCCAGGCAGCCAGCCCTGCCTCTTCTCCCAAAGAAGCAGTGGCCTCCACCGCGCGATGGAGTAGGCCCTGTGCCATCCATCGTTCCGAGCAACACGGGGAAAGTCTGACGTTGACTCCTGTAATGGACGTCGTCGATGGACCCTGGCACCAGCGGCGGCGGCAGTACTTTGATTGATGGATTGACCACTTCTTCGACATGCACGAACACTTGATATAGGTACATCCCTAACGTGGTCCATGGTGGCCTTGGTGGCGACAAATAGTACAACCCCGGTTCCTGCACCGGTATCTCAACACCAATCACCTTCGGTATGGTAGACAACTTGTTCATCCATGCCATAACCGTCAAAGCCCAGCTGTCTGGAGGAACAAACATACTTACGAGCTCACCTCCAAGGTCATTGATAAGCTCGTTCATGGACTCGCTGTTCCAAGCACGTCGAGGCATGCCGTGGAAGGTAAGCTTTGTTAAAAACTCAAGCTCAGAGGGCATCGTGCCCCATCCTGGGTGCCACTGATCAAAGCTCACTAGCGCGCCATCGCAGAACAAACGCCGGGAAGATTTGAATACACGACTGCAATCGAAAGTTATCTGGAAGCTGACGAAGAAATCAGCCGGTGGCGGACGGACTTCGACGAGCAAGTCACTTATTTGGATGCCGTGCACAATGCCAAGAGCTTTGACAAGGTCGTCCGGCAAGGCGGGAGGCCGGTCGCCGTTGATGGTTACCATCAGCACTTTGCCGGCAAACTGGTCGTCAAGCGCCGCCATGCCACTGTTGAGCGATAGCACGCAGCGACCGAGGGCAGGACGGACCTCAGGATCTCCGTCTCGGAGATCCGCATTGACCGGCGACATGATAGTGCGCTTGAGTACAGGGAGTATAGGAGGGGGATTTGGGGGAACTGGAGTAGGAATCGAGATTCCAGAGGTGGGGGAGGGGCGGGAGATTGGGGATGAAAAGGTAGCATGAATTTCGAGCACGGCCAATATGCTCTCGGCGCGCAAGCGCACGAAAACACCGGTGGCGCCCACATGTCGGCCTAAGAGTCCTTATTCTTTCTTTTTTGTAGAGCCCGACCTTTTTTTCAGGATCTTTTGAGAGCCCGGCCTGAGAGTCATAATTGACCTGTTTGGCATTGTGTTACTACTCGGTCCATAGTCAACGACACCTCACTGGCCCAAACAAGTGTACATCATCGAAAAGACACTGAGCTCAAATTATATAACTTGAAAAAAGGAGATATACTCTGAACACTGGAGAATGGTGATGCCCTCATTCAGGCCACCAGTAGTTCGAGACAATAAACAGTTCGAAACAATGATATATACAACATTCGAACACTAACTAGTGACTACTACTGACATAAACAGCAAGACTTGATAGTTCATAAGAAGTCTTGCTACACCACCAAAATGCACCCATCTGCAGCACTCAGACTCTCGTGATCCAGACGAGAATGACATTCTAAACAGAAGCAACTATTACATAGTAAGAGTGACATAGACGAGGATGACCAAATGACAAGGAATATGCATAACAAAAGAAAGAACTACCCATCCAGAACCAGCAGCAAAGCTAACAAAGTCATTCGAAGAGATGATCCAACACCATCATAATTTGCAGCCCCGCTTCAACGACCAGTGATCCGGAGACACCAGTACTCCACCCTTTCGATGCAACAGCCCAATTA
Source organism: Triticum aestivum (assembly GCF_018294505.1). Taxonomy (NCBI): domain Eukaryota; kingdom Viridiplantae; phylum Streptophyta; class Magnoliopsida; order Poales; family Poaceae; genus Triticum; species Triticum aestivum. Next base: position 297,490,159 of record NC_057798.1, on the reverse strand, counting down.
CCTATCAACCTGAAGGCTTGAACCACATCACTGCCTGTCGTAATTGAGACATCAAAGGATCAAAGTTAATCCGGATGCCTTTGTCATTCTCACCTTCTTTTGGCTGCAGGCTGTATCATTGCAATCAGGGGAGTTTGCTCCCAAACTCCTAGGGCTCACCGTGTAGACACAGTTTTCCATAGCAAACAGAGCCTCTCTGCCATCAAGGTCCTTGCCAATGGTGATCTCCTGGTTAATCGGATAATTGAGTCCGAGAAACAGAGAGTGTGAACCAAGGCTGTTACCCGCCTCCAAATAAAAAATCCTAAAGGCCCCAACAAGTTGGTATCCTGCTCATAGACGTAACAGCCACTGTCCGGTTACTCACGTATTACACGGTGCTTGTATACCATGGGGTTTTTGCAATATAACTTTTCCGGCTCATGTGTCCGAATGATCATCGGTCTTTTGCCGTCATCTGATCGAGCGAGGAACTAGTTATGCTTCCCTATTTTTGGCAAAGGTGGTGTGATTACAAAGGGCAATAACTGTAGGGACACTGCGTCATACCAAAAAGGACATGCATTGTTAATGTAAGATCAGCATTGTTCAGAGTATGAGTAGGATAATGCAAGAAACAACATTGATATGTCCTTGTTGGAACTAGGAGGAAAATACAGGGAAATGTATACTGGGTTCGACAATATAGAAGTGCCATGCATGGTTATACTCATGTTATCTCGCAATCGATTCTTCACCGGAAACTACCATGTCACGCATGTTATGTAATCATGTTCTGTCCTCACAAACAAATTCTTCAAGGTAACTAACATACCATGCATTGTTATATACTCGTGTTCTGTGGGCAAAAATTTTGTGAGGATATTATTCTAGCCATTGATTGCTGAAGGGCGAATATAGGTATGTACACATGGTAAGCATTGCAGGATTTCACTACTTCCAAATATAGAGTTCTCCATATGCACATTTACTTCCCTAATGTATGGTTAGATGAAACCAACAGTGTGGTGCATGTTTCTACATCATGAAAATGAGGAAACTAACATGGCCATTGATACACACTCATATTTAGTAGTAGTATATAGATTACTGTAAAATAAGGATAATATCCATATATTCCTAACCGTTTGATTATTCATGGTACAAATTGGCTGTAATGACATGGTCACAATCGCATGAATTAACTCATTCCAAATATAGCTGATTTACGGCAGCTATAATACATTGCCATAGTTCTACTCAAATTCTACTCAAACAGGGATATGCCAATTGCCGTGGTATTCTCACGGGGGGTGCAAGATGACATATGCCACAAGGTGGCTTCGTGTGAGGGCAAGACTGCTGCTGATAGGCCCGGGAGCGGGTATGCGAGTAGCACGCGGTGGTTTACCCAGCTTCGGAGCTCTCCGGAGAGATAATACTCCTACTGCTGCATGTCTGAGTGTATCTGATATATCTAGTACAGAGTGCTCCTGGAGCTGTATCATTGGTCAGTGCCATAGGCATCTGACTTTGTATATGCATGGCATGTGTGCCTTGTGGCCGGCTAGCCTATGGCATGTATGCCCGTGAGAGCATGTGGGTGCTCATGCGTGTGTGTGGTGTCCCTTGGGTGGATGGATGGATGGATGCTATATATAGTTTGGCTAGCTTAGTATGTAAGCTAGCTAGTGGTATGGGCAAGGCAAGGTGGGTGTCATGCTTGTCCCCTGGGTCACTTCATAAATAGTGCCAGGGGACAAGTGACACTTTACATGATGGCTGGAGTGACACGTGAACAGTGCCGGGTACGGTCATCACTCGGGATCGCGTCAGGCTGCAGTTGACTTCGGGCAGTCGGCAGCCAGCAGTCGGCCTGGGGGAGCAGTCGGCGGCCAGCAGTCGGCAGGGGCGGCCGGGAAGTCGGCAGCCAGCAGCCGGCCTGGTGGAGCAGTCGGCGGCCAGCAGTCGGCAGGGGCGGCCGGGAAGTCGGCAGCGAGCAGCCGGCCTGGTGGAGCAGTCAGCAGCCAGCAGTCGGCCTGGGCAGCCGGGAAGTCAGCAGCCAGCAGTCGGCAGCCGGCCGGGAAGTCGGCAGCCAGCAGTCGGCAGCCAGCAGTCGGCCTAGTGGAACAGTCGGCAGCCAGCAGTCGGCCTGGTGGTGCAGTCAGCAGCCAGCAGCCAGCAGCCGACCGGGTAGTTGAACTGAGGGGCTTTGCTAGCCCTAATGTCTTGAATTATCGTCTTTCCGTCTTTGGGGTACCCGTGGCCAATTACTCCGACAGTAGCCCCCAAGCCTCCGGGCAACTTGGCAAAGTTGGGCGGAGGTTTTTTGGCGGGTATTCATGGAAATGATCATAAAAAGACAAAGTTAGTCCTCGCAGATATATCAAATGATTGCTTTTAGCATTACAAGTTTTATGCGGAGGGTGCCGACTCGGTTTCATCAGAGCCCCCTTAATCTTTTTCGTGTTCCCTCCGCTTTTTGGGTTGTGCTCTCGCTCGCCGGGCAACCGCTCTGTGGTCTGTGGCTGAGAGTGGGCCACGAAGTGGAGTGTACAGTACTCGGACTCTGAGAGCGGATTTAACTGAGCAGATACTCATAAAGGAAACGGTCGGGTCGCCCGAAGCGTTTTTCTTCCCGGACATTTTTCGCGTGGGTGGCCTCCAGCGTTCACTCTTGCCAGCCGGACAACCGCTCTGCGGTCTGTGACTGAGAGTGGGCCTTTGGTATTGTGCATGCTACTGAGCCGTCTATGGGAACTAACATCTCAGGCCGAGCGGCCAGCCCCCGGGCCAACTCTGGCTGGCGCCGGGGCGAACAGTGATGCAACTGTAATAAAATGCGAACATAGCCCCCGAGCAACGCTCGGGATTATCCGTGCTTGCGTGATGCAAAAATATGCGGGTGAGGAGCTCACATTGATTTTCGTGTAGTCGCTGTCGTCGAAGATAGCTGGCGCGACTTGGCACTCGCGGAGCGCGTCGGCGCACCCGCTAGGTGTAGTCTTCGAGCCCCCGGGTGCTCGAAGGGGGGTCCCGGCTGGTCAGGCTCGACCGGCCAGGCGGCTAGGCGTCTTGCAGTGCCCCTTTTCTTCTTTTTCTCTTCCGCCGGCTGCTGGCAGTCGGACAAACTCTTCGTGTTTTTGCTTCTTGCAATCTTCTGTGGGGGTGCGTCAGCGCACCCACTGGGTGTAGCCCCCGAGATTCGGGCCCACTGCTGAGAAGTCGGGCCGGATCTCTCGGCGACTACTTTGTCTTCTTCGTCGCGGGGGCGCGCCAGCGCACCCGCTGGGTGTAGCCCCCGAGATTCGGGTCGACTGCTGAGCAGTCGAGCCGGATCTCCTGGCAACTACTTTGTCTTCTTTCTCCTTCTCTTTGTCGAGCTGCGGGCATCCGGACGCATATTTCTTTTCTCTCTTTTTTCTTGTCAGCCGGCTGTTGACCTGGTCAGTCGGACCTCTTTTCCTTTGCACGAGCAGCCGGCTACAGCGGACAGTCGACCCTTTTTCTTTTTCTTTCAATGCCGGATGGGCAGTCGGCCCTTCTTCTGCACGAGCAGCCGGCTGGATGCCTCTTCCTCTATTTTTTTATTTTTTATTTTTGCTAGCCGGTCGTAGGCAGTCGGCCCTTGGCTTTTTAGCCGGATCACGGGCAGCCGGCCCTTTCTTTTTCTTTTCCATCCGCTCTCTCAGTCGGCACCGCACCCTTTCCCTTCTCTCTCCCTCTCTCTCTCTCTCTCTCTTTCAGTCGGCTGTGTGCAGTCGGACACACTCCAGCCGGCGTCTTCTTTCTTGTAAGCGGCCTCTTTTCTCAGCCGGATCAGGCACTCGGCCACAGCGGGCAGACGGCCCTTTTCTTTTTCTCCCAGCTGGCTTTGAGCAGTCGGACACCACTCTTCATTTTATTTTTTTATTTTTTTTTCAGCACCCGACTGTTGACTTTTCTCTCTTTTATCAGTCGGCAAGGGCTGAGCAGCCGGGCTCTTCTAGCCGGCCCCCCTCTCCGCCTTCTGGACAGCCGGCCAGCGAAGGCCATGGCCGAGGCGGGGAGCGGCCGACGCAGGCGCGAGCCGGCATGGGGCGCAGCCGGCCTCCGACGGGCGTGGCGCAGCCGGCCACGTGGCGCGCATGCAGAGGAGGCCGCGAGGCGGGGCAGGAGCCGAGGCACGGACAGAACCGACCCGGAGGCGGGGGCCCTCAGGCTGGAGGTCGGCGGGGCGGAGGCCGGCACGAGGCGGCGCGAGGGAGCGGAGGATAGCACGGGGATGGCTGGGACCGGGACCTGGTGCAGCTGGAGGCCGGCGAGCTGGACGCGCGGGTGCCGGAGCAGGAGGATGGGGCGGCACAGGTGGAGGCCCAGACAGCACGGAGCCGGCAGTAGCAGGGACGCGGCGGGGGCCGGCTGCAGTGGCGAGCAGGAGGCCACGAGCGGAGTCAACCCGACGCGGCCGGGTGGTCGCAGTCGCGGGCGACGGGCTGCAGGTGCGGAGCACCCAGCGACGACCCGGGGCAGAGAGGAGCGGAGGCCGGCCCGGGACAGCGGCAGTCGGCGCAGCCGGATCCAGAGTTGGTGGTGGCGTGGGTCAAGCAGCGCGGCCGCGCGACTGCGCGGCCGGAGGAGAGCTCGAGTGCGCGGGACTCCGGGCGGTGAGTGCGCGGAGACGGGGAGGAGCTCGAGCTCCTGGGCACCATGGGAGGCGCGAACGCACGGTGCAGCTCCACGGGCGCAGAGGAGGAGGGCCCGGGGTTGCAGTAGCGTGCGGCCACGGCTGGAAGCAGAGGAGCAGCCGCGGGAGGCTTGGGGCGGAGCAGGGCGTGGCCCGGTGGGCAGGTGCGGCACGGGGCCATGCAGCAATGAGGAGCAGCTCAGGGCTGAGCTCGCGCGGAGTAGCCGACCAGGGCGCATCGGTGTGGAAGTCTTGCATCCAGCCAATTTACAGATAGTGCACATGGCCGTTGTATGGGTAGTGCTTGACCATGGTTGACTTGCATCCAGCTAGCTAGCATAGATGATATATCGAGGATTGAGCGCGCGTTCTGGCCGGGGCAAGATGCAGCATGGAGGGAAGTAGACGCGAGCGACGCGTGGATGGATGCGGCCGACCGAAGCGAGGCCCCGCGTGCGGCGCGTGCGTGGACGGACTGCCGGCGTCGCAACGGTGTTGACAAAGAGGCCGACGACGAGGACGCGCTACCCCTCACGGTCGCTCCGGGGGCGGGTCGATGTCGAGCCCCGAGCGCTACCGGAAAGGTGGCGCGACGCCGCGGTGGAGGCTATGAAAAAAGGGTCCCGCCCGGACAGCGAAACCAGCAGCAGCGCGGTAGCATAGTACTGCCCCAAGGTGGGCGCCAAATGTCGTGGTATTCTCAC
>NC_057798.1:297470687-297484570 GCF_018294505.1 Triticum aestivum | reverse complement strand
CAAGACTGCTGCTTATAGGCCCGGGAGCGGGTATGCGAGTAGCACGCGGTGGTTTATCCAGCTTCGGAGCTCTCCGGAGAGATAATACTCCTACTGCTGCATGTCTGAGTGTATCTGATATATCTAGTACAGAGTGCTCCTGGAGCTATATCATTGGTCAGTGCCATAGGCATCTGACTTTGTATATGCGTGGCATGTGTGCCTTGTGGCCGGCTAGCCTATGGCATGTATGCCCGTGAGAGCATGTGGGTGCTCATGCGTGTGTGTGGTGTCCCTTGGGTGGATGGATGGATGGATGCTATATATAGTGTGGCTAGCTTAGTATGTAAGCTAGCTAGTGGTATGGGCAAGGCAAGGTGGGTGTCATGCTTGTCCCCTGGGTCACTTCATAAATAGTGCCAGGGGACAAGTGACACTGTACATGAGGCTGGAGTGACACGTGAACAGTGCCGGGTATGGTCGTCACGTCGGGGTCGCGTCGGGCTGCAGTTGACTTTGGGCAGTCGGCTGGGGAGCAGTCGGCAGCCAGCAGTCGGCCTGGGGGAGCAGTCGGCAGCCAGCAGTCGGCCTGGTGGAGCAGTTGGCGGCAAGCAATCGGTAGGGGCGGCCGGGAAGTCGGCAGCCAGCAGCCGGCCTGGTGGAGCAGTCGGCGGCCAGCAGTCGGCAGGGGCGGCCGGGAAGTCGGCAGCCAGCAGCCGGCCTGGTGGAGCAGTCAACAGCCAGCAGTTGGCCTGGGCGGCCGGGAAGTAGGCAGCCAGCAGTCGGCAGCCGGCCGGGAAGTCGGCAGCCAGCAGTCGGCCTGCTGGAACAGTCGGCAGCCAGCAGTCAGCCTGGTGGTGCAGTCAGCAGCCAGTAGCCGGCCGGGTAGATGGACTGAGGGGCTTTGGTAGCCCCGATGTCTTGAATTATGGTCTTGCCGTCTTCGGGGTACCCGTGGCCAATTACTCCGACACCAATCATCACAAAATGTTCAAGCAGTGTCATGGCGTCATCGTTAACATGAGACGGAAACAACTTACACGCGTCGTCCCAGCAATACGTGGTGCCATCTGCTTTGTCGATCGCGTAGATGATGCCATTGTGTTCAATAGCATCACAGAAGTGTGTATCAGCTTTGACGATGATCCACTGCGAGCCGAGTGTCTCCAGCTAAAGAAGGCACCAGCGTAAAGATAGGCAAGTCCACGGCCAAACAAGGCAATTAGCTTGAAGTCTGCATAATTCGCATGTCGTGTGGGCACTTGGCAGATTACAATCTTCTGCAAAACAAGGTCCGTCCAACTGACATAGTAATCTAGATGACTTGGACCACGATGGTAATACTCTATATAATCCAACGGAGGAAGGATAATCTCATGGGAGGTCTGGAAGTTCACGAGCACCAAATTTTTACCGTTTTCTCTGAAGGCAGCCATCCAATGGGAGTTCATGCCGACCCAGTACATACCTGCCAAGAAGTTTCGGACGATGGTGATCGGATCGATGTCGAGGGAAATTATGTACGGCGACCCACTACATACCTGCAAAGAAGTTTCGGCTAATGGAGATCGGATTGAAGTCGAGGGGCATCATGCATGCCTCCGTATCATGGTGAGCCAATCTCGCAAGACCAGATAGCAGCAAGCAAGGTGTCTTGAAAAGCTTAGGCCTCGCTTCGACGATGGCCATGTGCATGTCCCTCGAGCATGCAGCCAGCTGCAGGGCACTCAATATATCCATAGACGAACAACAGAGCTCGACGATGTCACTGGGGAGATTGCTCTAATCGCGGCTCATATGGATGTTGTGCGTTTCGCGTTCGGCCATGGTGGAGTTTGGAAGGGGGCTTGATTTATGGGGGAGAAGGATGTCGGTGCTGGAGCGGCTAGCGAGGGAATAGTTGTACTGGGGGAGGCGAGTGAGGCGACAGTACACGGGGGCACAGTGAGATGGAGATGGAGACGGAGACGGAGAAGGAGATGGAGATGGAGTGGTGCTATGGGAGCGGAGAAGGAGATGAGGCGAGGCACCAACGTGCTGTACAGCAGCGGTGACAGACTGCATAGTGCATAGGGTGAGGCTGACTTTGGTAACCCGAACACGCCGCCTCGCCTGGACTAGTGTTAGGCGCAGGGTGTTGTCACTTCACTGTGAGGACCGGATGAATAGTATTTTGACCATCAAGTGTCCATAGTTGTACTTCTACTACTACTACTACTAGTAGTAGGAACATGAGTACTCCAACATTGTATAGCGGAAATAGGTGTCCCATGCTAGCATGCCTGTTCACTTCATTGTTTAGGTATCATCCATATTGCGAGCAGAACCAAATTTTTGTGCATGCCCAATCAACGCCCTTCCGCGATGCATGCAGTGGTCATTCTGGTGCATCAAGGACGGCATGCAGATCGTTCCACACTTGAGAAGAGGAAAAATGGAAAGGTAGAACGCGGCAGCAGAGGAAGAGAATGCTGGCTAACGAGGCTGGGAGGGGATCGAGCAGGAAGTTAATGCTCCACGCCTAAAGGTTTTGGGAAAACCTGATTTTCATAAGGTGACTTATACTCACCTAAACGGAGGGAGTATTCCTTCACCAGAGAATATTGTGTGTCCCACTCACACGCTCAAAAAAAAAGCTACGACACATTTTTTTATCTATTTGCATAGGTCCCACCTATCAGGAAGGATGGGAACGTACACGAACAGGTACGACTCATCAGTCTACCTGCATAGCCTTTTCATTTAGTCTACCTAGCCGTCTAATCAACTGCCTGCACGCCACTTCTCCCATTTACTTCTCCATCCGGAATCGATTCTCCTCGTCTTCTTCACCTCCCCTTCGTCTTCATTTGCATCCAAACCCCACTGCGTTCACATTGTTTTAACCTCTTTAAATAATCATCTACTACTTCAGTGAGACTAGCCATCTAATCCTAATTCTCCAAACCATAGCCCTCCATTCCAGCGGTTCCAAATGGCTTAAGAGATTGAGATGCAGGTTTTTAGCGTCCAACATGTCCTCGTCGAAGGCTCGATGCGCATAGTTGCCACCGTCACCGTCCATCCAAGGGTTGTTCGGCAGTGGATCAACAATGTATCCAACTCCATCGAAAAGGTAGAGACGAGGGTCATCGGTCTCGACGCAGAGTACACGGAGCGTGCCCCTGGGAAGATCCAGTGCACCGCCGTCCTTCAGCTGTGCCTCGAAGATGATGTTTTGGTGTACCACATCATACACTCGCCCTCCATACTAGGTGAGCTTCATGATTTCTTGTCTCGGGAGGACGTATACTTCTGTGGGGCAGCCATCGAAGGGGACAAACAGAAGCTGGAGCCGTACAACCTTGATTTGAAAAGCATCGCTGACCTACAAACCAGAATCAAAATTCATGTAGAAGATTGTGATAAACAGACACCATCCCTATTTGATGTAGAAAATTTTGTGCTCAGTACAAATCTTTGGAAGGGTGACGAGACGGTGGCATTAAGGTCGTCTGGATGGGAAAATTATCCCTTGACGTACGAGCGGATTAAACATGCTGCCCTCGATGCCCGTGTGAGTTTCGAGATAGCTGCAAGGTCCAAAGAGCTTGTTGCAAAGCTGTCTCCCACAGAGAATGAGAATAAGAACAAGAAGAAGAAGAAGAAGAAGAAGAAGAAGAAGAAGATGAATATGAAGATGAAGAAGAAGAAGAAGAAAAGGCTGCACCAGCAGGAGGGCATTATGGATGGATGAACTATTTCCTCTCTTGTAAAAAAAATTATTCCCTCTTAGTGTATATTGATATAGATGGACTATTTTGATGGTGTGCATGTCTTTGGAACGGAGTAGTAGCATGGGTCCGCTTGACTATAAGGAACTATTTATCTGCATATATAGCTTTCTCTGCTACTCCTTCTAGTGATCGGTATGCAGTGCATGTGTCCGTAGACATGACAACTTGTCCATGGAAGTTCAACTACGGCGACCATCATGTTTCATCTCGTGATTCCCACGACGCCTCTCCAACCCACGGCACCACGCCCCCTGACGTGCAACTCACCCCTCTCGGCCGCACCGCCCCTCTGCCTTTGTGTGCATGACATGTGGGCCACCTAAAATGCGGCGAGCATCAAGTTTCTACCAAAGCCACCCGCAATTCCCACAATGCCGCTCGAACCCATGAAACCACACGTCCCCCGACATGCGGCTCACCCCTGTTGGCCCCACTGCCCCTCTGCCTTCGGGAGCATTACATGTGGACCAGTCACCTGTCAGTTCCACTTGTTATTGACTCAAAGGTAGGTGTAGTAAGGCGCTGAAGCTCAGTCCCGACGGCCCTAAGAGGGAAATGTAACTCCTGCACTAGGGCTTGTGGTGCTCCCGCAGCACGAACTCGTGCCAAACTTGAGATTTTTTTCTTTACTATACATGCACGCAACGATTTAATGGACATTGTAATCTCAACATGTGATGGGCAGCTCTAAATTTGAATTTGAAACATATAAAACGAAAAGATTCAAAACAAATAAACTGGGAGAGAGGGAGTATATCATAGTAGTGTCCCATACAAAATAAGTCCCCTGGTTTGTCACTGCAACGATGCGGTTAGAAAGGAGCACAACGTCTTCCTACTCGTACGGCAACAAATCGGCCGCAGACAGCATGGTCCGCCTTTAACCGCCATGTGCAAGGTTTGTGCTATCTTATTCAATCTCACCGTGGTTCCATCGTACCAATTCATGCGGTGCCCGTTGCATGGCTGATCCCAATGTTGGACAAAGGTTCTACGGGAATGGTGTCACCGTTGTAAATGTTGTGCAAATTGATGTTGGTACGCTCCCATACATAGGCAAGCCAATCTCCACTCGCACCGAGCCTAACCTGTGAAACAGTGGGCAGGGGGAGAATTAGGAAACGGACATGGAAGTAGTCTTTAGAATGCATTTACTACGTGATCAAACTCATCTTACCTGCTCATCAGAGGAAATCCGAGTGCCCCTCAACGTCGGCATCTCAAGGGGCGTCAACTTGCAACTATGGCCACGCCGTGCTGGAGAGACCCCCAAGGAAACATCCTCGTGCGTTCCACGGGACATCAAGATGCATTTGTATGAGTAGTTTATCTTGTGAGAGAAAGGATGAACGAGGGAAGGCCTCTAGAGATAGAGATGGACACTACTACTACCAATGTGCTGGCCCGTGCGTTGCAATGGATCCAAACTAGTAGAATAATACTTGTTCACGTGCTTGAAACATAAACACTCTAGTTTTGGTATACATGTGTCAGCAGACATAATAGCTTGTCCATGGAAGTTAAACCACGGCGACCATCACGTTTCTTGTTTCTACCACTACCGCACCCACACGCGATTCCCACGACGTCGCTCCAACCCACAGCACGACGTCCCCCGACGTGGACATGGATCCTCTGACGTGGCTATGACTGCCTTGCCCTGCCTTTCCTTCATTGACAGGTGGGACCAACGCTTATGGGTCCCACATGTTAGTGACAGAATAGTAGGATTATTCGCGTCAGGGGATCCTCATCCCCCCGACGTGCCCCTCATCCCTCTCAGCCCCACCGCTCCTCTGCCTTTGTGTGCATGACATGCGGGCCAGCTGAACTGCGGCGACCATCACCTTTCTACCACAGACACACCCGATTGGACGCGGTTTGCCTGCTCCGCTGCTGTGCTCTGATCCGTACTCCCGCACCATCGAATTTTCATCCAGCGGCTATGACACATTTTGTCCCAGGCATCAATCCTCAGCTGGAGTACTTATGTACTACAGGTAGTACCCATCGGTGTGGCCATCTATGCCTCGTAACGCCCCGGCGTCCAGCTGTGGCACCCTCGCCACAGCCACGCCACCACCGGCCGGTTCATCTCGAACGAGTGAGTCCCGAACCACGCCACCACCATGAGAATGACATGTGGTCCAGCCGCATTTAAGGTCCTCATGTCATTGACTCATAGGCCGGGCACTAAGCCACTGAAGTTCGGTCCTGTGGGCCCCGAGAGGGAAATGTAACTCCTGCGGCAGGCCTTGTGGTGCTCCCGCAGTACGAGCTCGTGCCAAAACTGGAATTTGTTTCTTACTACTACCAACTAGTACTAGTAAGGTACATGTGCATTGCACGCATGAGATTCTGGAGGTTTGTGCATTATGCTTCTACATGTGGAGTTTTCTTGATTCTAACATGTGGAAAAATCTCGTGGAATGTAAGGTTAGGCAAGTTTGATTAACTTAGTTGAGTGTTTGGTTCAAGCCACACCTTAGGCAAGCCACACTAAGGCCCCACATGACATACACACAAAAAACGTGGCAAGATTCCCTTAGGCTTGCCAACTTGTGGCTCTCATTTTGAAGAACTAATAACTTTGCCTAAGCTTAGTTGTGGCAAAGTTAGTCATGAATTAAGTTCAACCATGGAGTCTTCTAGATTATACATGTGGAAGAATCTGGTGGATGATATCCAACGGCCAGTAGTGCTCGGATTTTCCATTTTGTACCATCGGATTGGCTTCATCCAACGACCAACTTTCAAAGTTTTTCACACACTATATAGGGGGTATAGATATAGATGTGTCAGTCCATTGCAATGGATCCAAAGTATATCTATTTAGTGGAGTGCACTCTAAACACATTATCTATTTATTTTTCTCTAACCTTCCGTAGCCATGCAACCAAGCCACATAAGCTTTATGGGTGCCCCCCACATCATATTATTCATACTACGTTGATTGAAAAAAAGATAAATCACCCAAAACAAGATCTTCCCTTTTTTGTTCATACGATGTTGTGCCGTGCACGTACCTACTAGTTGTATAGTGGTAGTACTAGTAATACAGTATTAGGAGTACTAACTTGGTAACTAGTAGGAGTAGTACTAGTACGGAATGCTCCTACTCTATCAATGAGCCCCGTCTGACACCAAATTTCTTGGCTTCCGTGCTACAGCTAGATCTTCCCCTCATTTTTGTTATCCAACCCGGCGGCGGGTGTGGTGTCGGTTTGCTCAACGGTGGTCCCACATGAAAGTGAAAATGCTAGGAAACACGCCTTCCCTAAGCTATTTGTCGTGCCGGACGTGCCGTGTTGTACTCCCGATTCCCGAGCGTGTGGGGGTGCGATGCGAACGCGACAGGCCCTTTCCTTTTACTAGCAATGTGCCCGTGCGTTGCCATGGATCCAAAGTAGTAGAATAGTAGTATTTGTTCACAAACTTGAAAGAAATCACTATTGTTTTGATATACTCCTAATATATTACTCCCTCCGTACCTAAATAGTTGTCTTTTTTGAGATTTCAAATGGACTATCACATACGGATTATATAGACATATTCTAGTGTTTCTAGCAAGATGCCCGCGCATTGCAGGAAGTTGATGGAAAAGGTAAGCACAACTTATAAATTGACGGATGCAACACTAGTTACAGTGATGCATATAATTAAGCAAAGGGATCGCACATGTCGGTATTGACTCGAACGAGAATGCAACAACACAATAAGAATTAAGGCCACGATGATGCGATCGCAGTGGTGGTTACTGATGACCCACAAGTGTAGGGGATCTATCGCAGTCCTTTCGATAAGTAAGTGTGTCGAACCCAACGAGGAGCAAAAGGAAATGATAAGCAGTTTTCAGTAAGGTTTTCTTTGCAAGCATTGAAATTGTAGGTAATAGATAGTTTTGTGATAAGATAAATAGTAACGAGTAACAAGTAAATAAAGTAAGTAAAGTGCAGCAAGGTGGCCCAATCCTTTATGTAGAAAAGTATAAGCCTCGACAATTTCTAATAATGATAAAGGAGCACCCGAGGACACATTGGGAATTATCGTCAAGCTAGTTTTCATCACTTTCATATGATTCACGTTCGGTACTTTGATAATTTGATATGTGGGTGGACCGGTACTTGGGTACTGCCCTAACTTGGACAAGCATCCCACTTATGATTAACCCCTATTGCAAGCATCCGCAACTACAAAAAGGAGTATTAAGGTAAACCTAACCACAACATTAAGCATATGGATCCATATCAGCCCCTAACGAAGCAACACATAAACTAGGGTATAAGCTTCTGTCACTCTAGCAACCCATCATCTACTTATTACTTCCCCATGCCTTCCTCTAGGACCAAATAATGGTGAAGTGTCATGTAGTCGACGTTCACATAACACCACTAGAGGAAAAGACAACATACATCTCATCAAAATATCAAACGAATACCAAATTCACATTACTACTAATAGCAAGACTTCACCCATGTCCTTAGGAACAAACGTAACTACTCACAAAACATATTCATGTTCATAATCAGAGGGGTAATAATATGCATAAAGGATCTAAACATATGATCTTCCACCAAGTAAACCAATTAGCATCAACTACAAGGAGTAATCAACACTACTAGCAACCCACAGGTACCAGTTTGTGGTTTTGATACAAGATTGGATACAAGAGATGAACTAGGGTTTTGAGAGGAGATGGTGCTGGTGAATATGTCGATGGAGATTGACCCCCTCCCGATGAGAGGATCGTTGTGTCCCCGGCAGAATAGCTCTGCGAGAGCCCTAGATTGATTCCGCCAAGGTTCCGCCTCGTGGCGGTGGAGTTTCGTCCCGTAAGCTTGCCCACGATTTTTTCCAGGGTAAAAGTGATGATATAGTAGAAGATGGACGCCGGAGGCCCACCAGGGGGCCCAGGAGATAGGGGGCGCGACCTATAGGGGGGCACGCCCCTGTCTCTTGGACAGGGTGTGGGCCCCCTTGCCTATTTCTTTCGCTCATAAATTCTTATTAAATCCAAAAGGTTGTTTCGTGGAGTTTCAGGACTTTTGGAGCTGTGCAGAATAGGTTTCCAACGTTTGCTCCTTTTCAGCCAGAATTCCAGCTGTCGGCATTCCCCCTTTTCATGGTAAACCTTGTAAAATAAGAGAGAATAGCAATAAGTATTGATATATAATGTGTAATAACAGCCCATAATGCAATAAATATTGATATAAAATCATGATGCAAAATGGACATATCAACTCCCCCAAGCTTAGACCTTGCTTGTCCTCAAGCGGAAGCCGAAATCAAAAAATATGTCCACATGTTTAGAGATAGAGGTGTCGATAAAAAATAAAATACGGACATGAGGGCATCATGATCATTCTAATAATAGCAACATATATAGATTTTGTCATATGATTTCCTATGCTCAAGTAACAATCAATTCACAATGTCAAGTATGGTTGAAAAACTTCATTAGGAACTAACAAACTATTATCTCAGTCATTGAAGCAATTGCAATTTATCATAACATCAGAAAGAGTCAATAATAGATCTTTTCAGCAAGCTCACATACTCAACTATCTCGTAGTCTCCTATAATTGCTAACACTCACGCAATACTTGTGGTTATAGAGTTTCAGCCGGATACTGAGAAAGATAGGGGCTTATTGTGTTGCCTCCCAACGTATTCACCATTAGGTGATGTCAACAATAATAGCCTATGCCAACTTACATCCAATTGGATATATATATCATGATCTTTCAAACACGGGGAGCTTGCCAAAGGATAAAATAAAATGGGAAAGGTGAGGATCACCTTGACTCAAGCATAAAGTAAAAACATAAAGTAAAAGATAGGCCCTTCGCAGAGGGAAGCAGAGGTTGTCATGCGTGTTTAGGGTTGATGCACAAAATCTTAATGCAAGGGAACATCACTTTATATTGCCCTTGGTATGTGGACCTTTATTATGCAGTCCGTCACTTTTATTACTTCCACAACAAGTTTGTACAAAGCTTATTTTCTCTGCACTAATAAGTCATACATATTTAGAGAGCAATTTTTATTGCTTGCACCGATGACAACTTACTTGATGGATCTTACTCAATCCATAGGTAGGTATGGTGGACTCTCATGGCAAAACTGGGTTTAAGGATATTTGGAAGCACAAGAAGTATCTCTACTTGGTGCAAGGAATTTGGATAGCATGAGGGGGAAAGGCAAGATCAACATGTTTGGAAGGTCAATGACAATATACTTTAACTGAGATGTTGGAAAACATAAACCATTATGTTGTCTTCCTTGTCCAACATCAACTCTTTTAGCATGTCATACTTAATGAGTGCTTCACAATCATAAAAGATGTCCAAGATAATATATTTATATGTGAACCCCTATTTCCTTATCACTTCCTATTAATTGCAATGATGACCAAGACTACATTCATCAACTCTCAACAATTTTTATGCCTCATACTTTCTATGTGTGAAGTTATCACTATCCATAAGATCAATATGAACTCTTTTATTCTTTTTACTTTCTCAAGAGCATAGTAACTGTCACGCCCAATATGCGATACTATCCTAAAGAGACTCGAAGGTCCCACCAAGGATAGAACCGCATATTGAAACGCTTTTGCAAGGTGGATATCATTACATCAACATTACATAATAGATGGGGATACATACAAGAGGCATACTATGCCACACGAATACAACATTATCATACATAAGCTCAACATCCGACTATGGATGAAACACAAACAGGAACTCAAATGAGATCCACCCTGCTAGCCCAGGCTGCCGACCTGGAACCTATTCCCTGATCGAAGAAGAAGCAGAAGAAGAACTCCAAAACAAGCAAACATCGCTCTCGCGTCATGATCATCGCATAAACCTGTACCTGCAACTGTTGTTGTAGTAATCAGTGAGCCACGAGGACTCAGCAATCCCATTACCATGGGTATCAAGACTAGCAAAGCTTAAAGGGAAAGGAAGGGGTAAAGTGGTGAGGTTGCAGCAGCGACTAAGCATATATGATGGCTAACATACGCAAATAAGAGCTAGAAGAGAGCAAACGGAACGGTCGTCAACTAGTAATGATCAAGAAGTGATCCTGAACTCCTACTTACGTCAAACATAACCTAAAACCGTGTTCACTTTCCGGACTCCGCCGAAAAGAAACCATCACGGCTACACACGCGGTTGATGCGTTTCAATTTGGATCTGGTGTCAACTTATCTACAACCGGACATTAACAAATTCCCATCTGCCCATAACCGCGGGCATGGCTTTCGAAATTTTATACCCTGGAGGGGTGTCCCAACTTATCCCATGATAAGCTCTCGCGATCAATGAAGGATATACCTTCTCCCAGGAAGACCCGATCAGACTCGGAATCCCGGTTTACAAGACATTTCGACAATGGTAAAACAAGACTAGCAAAGCCGCCCGATGCACCGACAATCCCGATAGGAGCTGCACATATCTCATTCTCAGGGCAACACCGGATAAGTCAAGCTACGAGTAAAACCAGACCTCGAGTTTCCCCGAGGGGGCCCCGCAGGCTGCTCGGTTCGGACCAACACTTAGACAAGCACTGGCTCGGGGGGGCTAAAATAAAGATGACCCTTGGGTTAGTTACTCCCAAGGGAAATGTAGGTGGTGGTGAGGCAAATGGTAAAACCAATGATGGGCCTTGCTGGAGGAGTTTTATTCAAAGCGAACTGTCAAGGGGGTCCCATAAATCAGCCAACCGCGTTAGGAACGCAAAATCCGGGAACATAACACCGGTATGACGGAAACTAGGGCGGCAAGAGTGGAACAAAACACCAGGCATAAGGCCAAGTCTTCCACCCTTTACCAAGTATATAGATGCATTAATTAAATAAGAGATATTGTGATATCCCAACATAATCCTGTCCATCATGGGATGATCTTCAACTTCACCTGCAACTAACAACGCTATAAGAGGGGCTGAGCAAAGCGGTAACATAGCCAAGAAATGGTTTGCTAGGAAGGGTGTCAAAGGTTAGAGGTTCATGGCAATTTGGGAGGCTTGATGAGCAAAAGATATGTAATGCAGCATAGGGATAGAACAAAGCAACTAGCATAGCAATGATAGTAGTGAGATCCAGGGTAGCGGTCATCTTGCCTGAAATCCCGCAAGGAAGAAGAACGAGTCAATGAAGAAGACGAACGGATGAAGCCAAACCAAGCGTAGACGAACGAGTCCTCACGATCGCAACAAAACGGGAACTATCGAGAAGAAGCACACAACATGGTAAACACACCACACATGAACAAGGCATGATGCACAACCAAGCATGATGCATGACAAGGCTACATGAAGCTACTCATGGCAAGAGATGATGCAAACAAGAGCAACACATCAAAGAAAGTTTACATGAGGCCGGAAACAACATATAACAATTCCGGTAAGTCCTCATATGCAAATTTCGAAATTGGTCCAGATCTGAATAAACCTTATGTTCAATTTGTTAAACATCAAGTTAAGATGCACCAAGATGATCTACACGAGATTCTAGTCAAGTTACATATAAAGTTCATTAGATTAGGAGCTACGGCCTAGAACATGCTCAAACACACATGGCAAGATTGCAAATAATAACAGTTCAGACTTTGCAGAAAATAACATCAGGTTGCAATGTTTAGAGCTATCAAACAACATGTTACAGGAACTTATCATGGCAAACAAAGGCATGGAAAGATACTACTTAATGCAAAGAACAAAAGTCCTTTACTGACCATGAGCCAAAAAGGATCAGAAGATATGATGGCACCCATGTAAACATGACAAGTTATATGACAGATTCATACATGGCAGGAATGACAATAAGTAGGCATGTTGGTGAGCTTATACCACTCACCACAGAGTAATACATGGCATGAAAAGGCAACCAACAGTAAGAAGACATGTTTATGAAGCTAAGCATGGCAAGAGCAAGTTCATAGGGTGCATGGATCACTAGCAACAATCATGGCAACATTGAACTTAATGTTAATAGGCTGACAGCAACAATATATAGCAATTTGAGAGCAAGATTACAACAAGCTACAGCAGGCTATAAATGCAACCAGGAGCATGGATGGATATAAAATAACATGTAGAACAAAACATCCTTAGTTAATATCTCCAGATTATGCATAGAATGACTTGTAGCAGCAGGTTTACATAGCATCACAAAATAACAGATTCAGCCTAGCAAAACAGTAACAACAAGTACACTACTTAACAAGCTTGATTCACTCACCACAAGTCATTGCATGACAAGATAAGCATAGCATCAACAAGTTCATAGCATGCAAGGATCAACTACAACAACCTTGGCAAAATTGAATAACATGTAAACAATCTGCCAGGAAACATTTTATAGCAAAAGTAGAGCAAGAAAATGACATACTAGACTACTCTATAATTTCAAATAGGGGCATGGAAGGATAGATCATAACCATATGTTCAAAACATCCTTACTGAAGTATCTCAAAATATGCATGGATCTCTCTGTAGCATCAAGTTTACATGGCATAAAAATAATAGCAAAACAGGGACTAAAATCAGCAACATCACGAAGCCTAGTTTGCATGCTTGTTCTAGTCACCACATTGATAACAAAAATACATGGCATACACCACTATAAAGATGGCATGACATAGATCAAAACACATGTAGACATCAACCTCATAGGATGCACACATCAAACATGGCAAAAAAGACAAATGAACATGTTCTGTTAACAGATAGCAGACAACATTATATAGCACTCTTGCAATGATGATTCAGGCATCAAGATGAGCTCAAATGAACATGAAGCAATGGAATGAAATGAAGTACTCGTTGAGGCGAACAATTTGACACATTACACGCACGAAACGGAGCAGTATGCATGGAGATACGATGCGATGAACATGGCATGATAATGTCAAAATAACAGGGACTTAGACAAAAAACGGGGTCAACCTTTGTCTTCCAGATCCAGATCGGGGCGCGGATTCCGAGGCTCACTGGAGCAGGGTCAGACTTGGCCGGAGAGGAGGAAGGAGACCGGAGAGGCGGCCGGCGAGGTCGGAGCGAGGCGGATCCGGGCGCTCCTGCCCGGATCTGACCGGGGCGGCAACCGGCGAGGAC
>NC_057798.1:297404686-297470058 GCF_018294505.1 Triticum aestivum | reverse complement strand
ATTTCGGGGGAGAGGGCATATTTATAGTTTCTGGGAGCTAGGAGAGTCCAAATGAGGCACGGTTTTCGGCCACACGATCGTGATCGAACGACCAAGAGCATGGAGGGGGTTTGTATGGGTTATGGGCCAGTTTGGAGGGGTGTTGGGCTGCAAGATGAAAGAGGCTTTTACGGTTACCCGGTTAACCGTTGGAGTATCAAACGGACTCCAAATAGCACGAAACTTGACAAGCGGTCTACCGGTGCTATACCAAGGCTGCTTGGCAAACCTCGGTCCATTCCGAGAACGTTTAACACCCGCTCACAACGAGAGACAAAAGGGGAATGCTGGAGGACACAGGAGTGCCGGATGGCAAAACGGACAACAGGGAAAATGATCGGATGCAAGAAACGAACACGTATGCAAAAATGAAATGCACATGATGACATGATAAAATGCAACACGCAAGCAAATGACATGGCAACAAAGGCGAATAACTGGCAGACACCTGGCACATCGAATCTGGGGCGTTACAGTAACATAGCAAAGCCCTTGACTCACCACTAATCTTTATTATAGATAGTACACAGACTCAATTACATAAAGAGATCACAATGCAAAACTCAAAACTACTTGATATCTAAATTTCAATCTACTAGATCAAGATACTACTAAAAGGATCGAACTAAATAAAGAGGTAAGGATAGGAGTGTGATGGTGATACGATACCGGGGCACCTCCCCCAAGCTTGGCAGTTGCCAAGGGGAGTGCCCATACCCATGTGATTATTTCCTCGGAGGTGATGGAGGTGGTGATGATGATGGTGGATAATCGCACATCGAGCATAAAAGCTCCTCCAACTTGCGGATAATGCCCTTGAGTCCGGCGGTATGATCCTTCAACAGGATATTCTCCTGTGTGAGATACTTGTTCTATATGCGAGCTAACTCAATCATCTTGAAAGCTTCAATCTCTGTTGGAGTGAAAAGGTTAGGTAAAGGTTGAGGGATGTCTTCTTCTTTCACCACCAGAGCTTGAACCTCCATGGCCTTCTTGATCCCTTCATCCTTGTTGATCTCTTCTGGTTCCTCTCTTTTCAGCTCTATCTTTAATAGCCAAGCATCCTTGTCTTCATTGTTGGAGGAGGGAGAAGTCATGGTGCTCTAAATCTGCAATGGAAACAACTCAAAACGAAAACAAAGGATAATTGCATGATACGGTGGTCAAAACCTTCGGGAGTATATATAATGAATTTTTACCGACGAAAATACGTAATGTGCAAGAAAACAGAGTCCGGGAGGCACACGAGGTTCCCACGAGACAGGGGGCGCGCCCTCCTCTCTCGTGGGAGCCTTGTGTCCCTTTCGAACTACTTCTTTCTTCCTAAAATTCTTAAATAATCTAAAACTGATAAAAATTGCCTTTGGAGTTCTTTTGGAGTTGGTTTACTTACCGTACCACATACCTATACCTTTTCGGAGTCTGGAACGTTCTGGAAAGTGTCCCCTATGTATTCCTCAGGGGTTATGGTTTCAATAATATTAGTTTCAACATTGATAGGATTACCTGAAATATAATGTTTAATTCTTTGACCGTTTACCACCCTCGGATTTGTGCCTTCGAAGTTGTTGATTTTTATAGCACCAAAATGATAGACCTCCTCGATAACGTAGGGACCTTCCCATTTTGAGAAAAGTTTTCCTGCAAAAAACCTTAAACGAGAGTTGAATAATAACACATAATCTCCTACGTTAAACTCACGCTTTTGTATCCTCTTATCATGCGAGCGTTTGACTTTTTCTTTGTAAAGCTTGGCATTCTCATAGGCTTGGGTTCTCCATTCATCAAGTGAGCTAATATCAAACAACCTTTTCTCACCGGCAAGTTTGAAGTCATAATTGAGCTCTTTAATAGCCCAATATGCCTTATGTTCAAGTTCAAGAGGTAAATGACATGCTTTTCCATAAACCATCTTATATGGAGACATACCCATAGGATTTTTATATGCAGTTCTATAGGCCCATAATGCATCATCAAGTTTTTTGGACCAATTCTTTCTATACATATTCACAGTATTTTGCAAAATTAATTTGAGATCTCTATTTCTCATCTCTACTTGACCACTAGACTGCGGATGATAAGGATATGTTATTCTATGATTGACAACATACTTAGCGAGCATCTTACGGAAAGCACCATGAATAAAATGTGAACCACCATCAGTCATAGGATATCTAGGGACTCCAAACCTCGGAAAAATAACTTCTTTAAGCATTTTAATAGGAGTGTTATGATCAGCACTACTAGTTGGAATAGCTTCTACCCACTTAGTAACGTAATCAACAGCAACTAAAATATGTGTATAACCATTAGAGGCAGGAAAAGGTCCCATATAATCAAAGCCCCAAACGTCAAACAGTTCAGTAACAAGAGAGTAATCCATAGGCATTTCTTGACGTCTACTAATGTTACCTATTCTTTGACATTCATCACAAGATAAGGCAAACTTACGAGCATCTTTGAAGAGAGTAGGCCAATAAAAACCAGATTGTAGTACCTTGTGTGCAGTTCTATCTCGAGCGTGGTGCCCTCCATAGGATTCAGAGTGACACTTACGTAGAATCTGTTCCTGTTCATGCTCAAGCACACAACGTCTAATAACACCATCTACTCCTTCTTTATAGAGGTGTGGATCATCTCAGAAGTAATGTCTTAAATCATAAAAGAACTTTTTCTTTTGCTGGTATGTGAAACTAGGCGGTATATATTTAGCAACAATGTAATTAGCATAATCAGCATAGCAAGGAACAGTACGAGAAGCATTGATGACCGCTAATTGTTCATCAGGAAATATATCATTAATAGGCAGTGGGTCATCAAGAACATTTTCTAACCTAGACAAGTTATCTGCAACGGGGTTCTCAGCTCCCTTTCTATCAATAATATGCAAGTCAAATTCTTGGAGCAAGAGAACCCATCTAATGAGTCTAGGCTTAGCATCTTTCTTTTCCATAAGATATTTAATAGCAGCATGATCAATGTGAATAGTAACTTTGGAACCAACAATATAAGGTCTCAACTTATCACATGCAAACACAACTGCTAAGAACTCTTTTTCAGTAGTAGCATAATTTCTCTGGGCAGTATGAAGAGTCTTACTAGCATACTGGATAACATTCAATTTCTTATCGACTATTTGCCCTAGAACAGCTCCTACAACATAATCACTAGCATCGCACATAATTTCAACAGGTAAATTCCAATTAGGCGTCTGAACAATAGGCGCAGTGATCAAAGCTTTCTTGAGTGTTTCAAATGCTTCTACACAATCATCATCAAAGACTAGAGGAATATCTTTTTGCAATAAATTATTCAGAGGCCTAGAGATTTTAGAAAAGTCCTTAATGAACCTCCTATAAAAACCGACATGACCAAGGAAACTTCTTATACCTTTTATGTCCTTGGGAGATGGCATATTTTCAATAGCATCAACTTTGGCTTTATCAACTTCAATACCTCTCTTGGAGATCTTCTGCCCCAAGACAATGCCTTCATTAACCATAAGGTGACAGTTTTCCCAATTCAGGACGAGACTAGTGTCTTCGCATCTCTGCAAAACTCGATCAAGGTTGCTCAAGCAATCATCAAAAGAGGATCCATAGACGGAGAAGTCATCCATGAAGACCTCACAAATCTTTTCACAAAAATCAGAGAATATAGCCATCATGCATCTTTGAAAGGTAGCAGGTGCATTACATAAACCAAAAGGCATACGTCTATAAGCAAAATTACCAAAAGGGCAAGTAAAAGTAGTTTTAGATTGATCCTTCGCTGACACAGGTATCTGAGAGAAACCAGCATAACCATCTAGACAGCAGAAATGTGTGTGTTTGGATAGCCTTTCTAGCATTTGATCGATAAAAGGTAAAGGGTAATGATCTTTCTTAGTAGCTTTATTTAACTTACGAAATCAATTACCATCCTATAACCTGTAATAATTGTTTGCTGGACCAATTCATCTTTATCATTAGGAACACCGATAATACCTCCCTTTTTAGGGACACAATGGATAGGGCTTACCCATTCACTATCAGCAAAGGGATAAATGATACATGCCTCAAGGATCTTTAGTATCTCCTTTCTTACCAGTTCCTTCATCTTGGGATTTAATCGTCTTTGAGGATCTCTAACTGGTTTGGCATCATCCTCCAATGTAATTTTGTGTTGACATAACGTGGGACTAACGCCCTTAAGATCACCCAGAGTATATCCAATAGCAGCTCGGTGCTTCTTTAGAGTTATCAATAATCCTTCTTCTTCTTTCTCTGAAAGGTTAGGACTAATAATAACAAGATATATTTCTTTTTCATCAAGATAAGCATACTTAAGATTATCAGGTAATGGTTTGAGTTCAAACACGGGATCACCCTTGGGTGGAGGGGGATCCCCAAGAATTTCAACGGGAAGGTTATGTTTTAGCATAGGTTCCTGTTTAAGGAACACTCCATCTATTTCTTCCCTTTCCTTCATAAACATATTGTTTTCATGGTCTAGCAAATATTGTTCTAACGGATCAGTTGGAGGAACAACAATGGAAGCAAGACCAATAATCTCATCCTTACTAGGTGGTTCCCTTTCACGAGGTTGTCTACTAAACTTAGCAAAATTAAACTCATGAGACATACCATCTATGCCAACAGTAATAATATTCTTTTCACAATTAATCTTAGCACTCGCAGTATTCAAGAAGGGTCTACCAAAAATAATGGGACAAAAATCATCTTGTGTGGAACCAAGAACAAGTAAATCAGCAGGGTATTTAACCTTCCCACACAAAATTTCAACATCTCTAACAATCCCAATAGGTTTAACGGTATCCCTATTAGCAAGCTTAATAGTAACATCAATGTCTTCTAATTCAACGGGTGCAATGTCGTACATTATTTCTTTATAAAGATCATAAGGTATCGCACTAGCACTAGCACTCATATCACATAAACCATGATAAAAATGATCTCCTATTTTAACAGAAATAACAGGCATGCCTACGACAGGTCTTCGTGTCTTAGTATCAGGTCTAGCAATATTAGCAGTCTCACCCAAGAAATAAATAACATGCCCATCTAAGTCCTCATCCAAGAGATCTTTAATCATAGCAATACTAGGTTCAACATTAATTTGCTCAGGAGGTGTATAAGTCCTAGTATTACTCTTACGAATAATAGTCGAAGCTTTAGCATGATCTTTTATCCTAACAAGAAAAGGAGGTTTTTCAACATAAGCAGTAGCAACAAATAGGATCACTATAGGTAATAGTATTTTCTTCGACTGTAATAGGTGCAACTACTTTCACTTCAACAGGAGGATTATATTTAAACCACTTCTCTTTAGGGAGATCAACGTGAGTAGCAAAAGATTCACAAAAAGTAGCTACTATCTCAGAGTTAAGTCCATACTTAGCGCTAAATCCACGAAAAGCATCGGTATCCATAAAAGATTTAACACAATCGAACTTAGGTGTCATACCTGACTCCTTACCATCGTCGGAACCCCAATCTTCAAATTTGCATTTAATTCTTTCCAATATGTCCCATTTTAAATCAATAGTCTTCAGCATATAAGAACCAACACAGGAAGTATCGAGCAGGTTGCGATTATCAAGAGAAAGCCGAGCATAACAATTCTGAATAATCATTTCCCGAGAGAGCTCATGATTGGGGCATGAATATAATATTTACTTAAGCCTCCCCCAAGCTTGAGCGATGCTTTCTCCTTCACGAGGCCAGAAATTATATATGTAATTACTGTCACGCCCAATATGCGACCCTATCCAAAAGGAACTCGAAGGTCACACCAAGGATAGACCCGCATATTGAAACGCTTTTGCAAGGTGGATATCATTACATCAACATTACATAATAGATGGGGACACATACATAAGGCATACAATGCCACACGAATACAACATCACCATACATTAGATCATCATCCGACTACGGATGGAACACAAACAGAAACTCAAATGACATCCACCCTCCTAGCCCAGGCTGCCGGCCTGGAACCTATCCCCTGATCGAAGAAGAAGCAGAAGAAGAACTCAACGCAAGCAAGCATCGCTCTCGCATCATGATCATCGCATGAACCTGTACCTGCAACTGTTGTTGTAGTAATCTGTGAGCCACGAGGACTCAGCAATCCCATTACCATGGGTATCAAGACTAGCAAAGCTTAAAGGGAAAGGAAGGGGTAAAGTGGTGAGGCTGCAGCAGCGGCTAAGCATGATATGGTGGCTAACATACGCAAATAAGAGCGAGAAGAGAGCAAGCGGAACGGTCGTCAACTAGTAATGACCAAGAAGTGATCCTGAACTCCTACTTACATCAAACATAACCCAGAAACCGTGTTCACTTCCCGGACTCCGCCGAGAAGAGACCATGACGGCTACACACGCGGTTGATGCGTTTTAATTCGGATCTGGTGTCCAGTTATCTACAACCGGACATTAACAAATTCCCATCTTCCTATAACCGCAGGCACGGCTTTCGAAAGATTATACCCTGCAGGGGTGTCCCAACTTAGCCCATGATAAGCTCTCGCAATCAACAAAGGATATACCTTCTCCCAGGAAGACCGGATCAGACTCGGAATCCCGGTTTACAAGACATTTCGACAATGGTAAAACAAGACCAGCAAAGCCGCCCGATGCGCCGACAATCCCGATAGGAGCTGCACATATCTCGTTCTCAGGGCAACACCGGATAAGTCAAGCTACGAGTAAAACCAGCCCTCGAGTTGCCCCGAGGTGGCCCTGCAGGCTGCTCAGTTCGGACCAACACTTAGACAAGCACTGGCCCGGGGGGGGCTAAAATAAATATGACCCTCGAGAGAGCGACTCCCAAGGGAAAAGTATAGGTGGTGGTGAGGCAAATGGTAAAACCAATGTTGGGCCTTGCTGGAGGAGTTTTGTTCAAAGCAAACAGTCAAGAGGGTCCCATAAATCACCCGACCGCGTAAGGAACACAAAATCCGGGAACATAACACCGGTATGACGGAAACTAGGGCGGCAAGAGTGGAACAAAACACCAGGCATAAGGCCGAGTCTTCCACCCTTTACCAAGTATATAGATTCATTAATAATATAAGAGATATTGTGATATCCCAACCAAAATCCTTTCCACCATGGAGAAATCTTCAACTTCACCTGCAACTAGCAATGCTATAAGAGGGGTTGAGCAAAAGCGGTAACATAGCCAAACAACGGTTTGTATAGGAAAGGTGTCAAAGGTTAGAGGTTCATGGCAATATGGGAGGCTTGATAAACAGGTGATAGGTAGCGCAGCAAAGCGATAGAACGAAGAAACTAGCATAGCAATGATAGTAGTGAGATCTAGGGTAGCGGTCATCTTGCCTGAAATCCCGCTAGGAAGAAGAACGAGTCCAAGAAGAAGACAAACGGAAGTAGTCGAACGAATCCTCACAACTCCAGAACAAAACCGAAGCTAGCAAGAGAAGCAAACCGGAAAGAAGTAAACAACATGGTAAACACACAAGCATAAACATGGCATGATGCACAAACAAGTATGATGCATGTCCGGTTTAAATAGGCATGGCATGGCAAGGTGCAACAAACAATACTACAAGTTAAGTGGAGCTCAATATGTAACGAGTTGCATATTGACAAAACACCACATTGACATATTTAGTTTAATCTCGTATAAGCTACTCAACAATATTAAATGTTGTTAAACATGGCAAGGAGGTGAGGCATATGAAAAACTACCTATCTAGACAAGTTTAAATGAGGCCGGAATAACAAACAACAATTCCGGAAAATCTTCATGTCCATATTCTAGTTTTGGTACGGTTTTGCCTATTACATAATTTTAGAGTTGTTAAACAGGAAAATAAAGTGGATCATGTTAAACTAGGCTTTTTCCACCCCAATTACATATAAAGTTTATTAAATTTGGAGCTACGGTTATTTAGTTATGAAATAAATCATTTTAACATGGCATCTTAGCAAATTTAAATAAACAGCAAGTTAAACATTTTAATATGGGATGAAAATGACATATTATTAATCTACACAAAATTCTAAGCTTTATTCATGTTTGAATCATTTTAATCCGATGCACGGTTAAAGAGTTCATTATATGCATGATATTGAGGGGTTTTCTGTAAAACTGGCAAACTCTGGATAAATGGACAAATTCGCTGAACAGGAAAAAAACACATGCGGGCCGAATCTGTAGGTGGGCCCAACAGTGCACAGGGGGTGGGGGCTGCTCACCAGGCCTCATGGGCCGGTCGGTGGAGGAGGCCGAAGCAGGCCGGCTTGGCTTGGGGCTGGGCCTTGGAGAGGCGCTAGCCCACGCACTGGCGCTGGCTGGGCCTTGCTGGACCGCGGGAGCTCGGCCCGGCATGGTCGACGCGCTCGGGAGCTGTTCGAGCTCCTCTGCACAAAGCGGAGCGAGCAGAGGCCAGCGGCGAGGCATGGAGGGGCCATCTCCGGCAAGGGCAGGTGCGGGGAGGCCGGGAACGGGCGCCCAGGGCCCTGATCCGGTGGATCCCGGGCGGATCCAGCTGGAGGAGGCCGGCGGCGAGGTGCCGAGCTCCGGCACGACGGACCTGCGGAGGGGAGAGAGAGGGAGAGAGATCGGGTGAGGGAGAGAGAGAAAAGAGAGGAAGAAGAAGGAGAGGGCGGCGGATCTGGCCTGGGGGTCGGCGGCGAAGGAGCCAGCCGGCGGCGATAGAGGACGGCGGCACTGGGCGCTTCCGGCGAGGCCGGATCGAGCGCTATCGAGCCCTCCTGGCTCGGGACGAGGAGAGCAGACGCTTGGGCGCAGGCGGGTGCCTGCGGGCCAGGGTGGCGGCGGCTCGGGCCCGGGCGGGCTGCGCCTGGGCCTGCAGGGCCGCGGGAGGTGGGAGGAAGGCTGCGGGGCGCATGGCGCTCTCCCGTTGGCTGGGAGGCGACTGGAGCGGCGGCGCTGGCGAGTGGGACGGGGCCAAGTGGCGGACGGGAGGTGGCCGGGCGCGGAAAACGAGGCATCGGCGGCTGGGAGGTTAGGGGAGGAGGCTAGGGGTAGGTTTAGCCCAAAAATGGACATGGGGGTGTCCATTTATAGGTAGGAGGGGCTAGGTTAGGGGGAATTGGGGGCTTTCGAAGCCCTCCGATCGCGATCCGACGGATCCGATCGAGGTGGAGGGGTTGGCAGGCCTAGGTGGGCTGTGAAGAGAGGTTGGGCTGAGAGGAAGGAAGAGAAGTGCAGCCCGGGAAGGGTTTTCGGAGACCGAAAACATCCGACGAAGGTACCGACAACGGTACCGATATGTTTAACGGTTGAGCTTTCAAATGGACTCCGAATGTGACGAAACTTGGCAGGCGATCTGTCTACACTATAATAAGACCGCACGACAAGTTGCAACCAATTCCGAGAACATTTTTATGCCACTAATAAAATATATTTCGGAGGTGCCGCGGGCGCGTGCGAGTGTGTCTAGACTCCGAACAGACAACGGAGAGAACCGGGAGAACCCGAACGGATGCAAGTTTTGAAAAACATGCGCATGAAATGCAGATGATGACATGATACGAGATGCTTAACAAGAACAAAATGCAAAACAAATGACAAAAACCCAACCACGAAGGAAATATCATATAGCATCTCTGGAAAAGGAAAGAGTTGGAGTTAGGAATATGGAAAGTTGTATCCGGGGTGTTACAATTACGATCATGATGAACAAGATGCATAGGATAGAACTTCTGGTGAAATTCCAACTTCAATCGCTTATAATTCCAAGATCTCGTACCATCACATAGCCTATACCATGTCAATGCATCTCCCTTCAAAGATAAAGGGAAGACTTTCCTTTTGTCAACATCATCGGGAATACCTACAAGCTGAAATAATTCACAAACTTCATCCACAAAGATAATGTGTAAATCGGGATGCAATGTTCCGTCTCCTCCAAATGGATTAGCTAGCAGTTTCTCTATCATACCCAAAGGAATCTCAAAGTAAATATTTTCATAAAGTTTAGTAGGTTGAGGAGCAACTCTTTGCTCTTCTGGTTGGGGTGAAGATACCCCAAACAAGTCCCTCAAAGGATTAGTTTCCGTAGTGATAAGTAACAGAAAATTTCAGCACACTATATAAATGTTTCCTTACAAAGTTCCACTCACCAAAAGCGCTACACTCCCCGGCAACGGCGCCAGAAAAGAGTCTTGATGAACCACAAGTGTAGGGGATCTAACGTAGTCCTTTCGATAAGTAAGAGTGTCGAACCCAACGAGGAGCAGAAGGAAATGATAAGCGGTTTTCAGTAAGGTTTTCTCTGCAAGCACTGAAATTGTAGGTAATAAATACTTTTGTGATAAGATAAATAGTAACGAGTAACAAGTAAACAAAGTAAGTAAAGTGCAGAAAGGTGGCCCAATCCTTTATGTAGCAAAGGATAAGCCTGGAAAATTTCTAATAATGATAAAGGAGCTCCCAAGGACACATTAGGGATTACCGTCAAGCTAGTTTTCATCACGTTCATATGATTCGCGTTCGGTACTTCGATAATTTGATATGTGGGTGGACCGGTACTTGGGTACTTCCCTAACTTGGATAAGCATCCCACTTATGGTTAACCCCTATTGCAAGCATCCGCAACTACAAAAAGGAGTATTAAGGTAAACCTAACCACAACATTAAGCGTATGGATCCATATCAGCCCCTAACGAAGCAACACATAAACTAGGGTTTAAGCTTCTGTCACTCTAGCAACCCATCATCTACTTATTACTTCCCCATGCCTTCCTCTAGGCCCAAATAATGGTGAAGTGTCATGTAGTCGATGTTCACATAACACCACTAGAGGAAAAGACAACATACATATCATCAAAATATCGAACGAATACCAAATTCACATGACTACTAATAGCAAGACTTCACCCATGTCCTCAGGAACAAACCTAACTACTCACAAAGCATATTCATGTTCATAATCAGAGGGGTAATAATATGCATAAAGGATTTGAACATATGATCTTCCACCAAGTAAACCAATTAGCATCAACTACAAGGAGTAATCAACACTACTTGCAACCCATAGGTACCAATTTGTGGTTTTGATACAAGATTGGATGCAAGAGATGAGCTAGGGTTTTGAGAGGAGATGGTGCTGGTGAATATGTTGATGGAGATTGACCCCCTCCCTATGAGAGGATCGTTGGTGATGACGTTGGTGATGATTTCTCCCTCCTGTCCCCGGCAGAACAGCTCTGCCAGAGCCCTAGATTAATTCCGCCAAGGTTCCGCCTCGTGGCGGCGGAGTTTTGTCCCGTAAGCTTGCCCACGATTTTTTCCAGGGTAAAAGTGATGATATAGCAGAAGATGGACGCCAGAGGCCCACCAGGGGGGCAGGAGATAGGGGGCGCGCCCTATAGGGGGGGCGCGCCCCCTGTCTTCTGGACAGGGTGTGGGCCCCCTGGCCTATTTCTTTCGCTCATAAATTCTTATTAAATCCGAAAAGTTGTTTGGTGGAGTTTCAGGACTTTTGGAGCTGTGCATAACAGGTTTCCAATGTTTGCTCCTTTTTCAGCAAGAATTCGAGTTGCCGACATTCCCCCTCTTCATGGTAAACCTTGTAAAATAAGAGAGAATAGCCATAAGTATTGAGATATAATGTGTAATAACAGCCCATAATGCAATAAATATTGATATAAGAGCATGATGCAAAATGGACGTATTAGTTACAGAAGGCAAGAAGAAAGATGGATCCACAAACGTACGACCTCCTCCTCCTCAACTTAGTGCGTCGGGCCACCGACCGGCAGCTAAGGAGCAACTGCTTTTGTGGCGAGGTCGAGGTGCTTCTCAGCAAAGGCATCCAAGGCTTCTAGCCGGTTGAGGAAGGCCAACATCATAGCATCCTCACTGGCCTTGTAGATACCTATGTACATGATTTGCTCGTACACGTGGATGTGTAGGTCGATGAATTCTTGCAGGGGAGGCGCCTTGCAGCGAGCGCAACCTCCAGGTGGACATTCTTCGTGGCGTCGGCGGGCAGTCGCAGGGCCACCAGTGCTTGAAAGAGGTTCCGGCCATGGAGGCTGATTAGGGTGGCAGGCAATGAGTTGCCCGGGCATGCGGGCTGGAGGAGGACGGCGATGTCATCCGCGAGCTTCTTGAGGACGGTGAACATGTTGCTGGTGGCAACGATCATCTGGTCCAACTGAGAGTCATAGTTGGCATCGACGACGGCCATCCACCAGCCGGTCTCCAACACCGTCTGGAGACGATCCTCGGCGCCATGCCGCAGGCCGGCGTCGTGGACCATCTGGCGCAGCCGCTGGCCGCTCACGCGCATCACCGCAATGGGTCTAAAGTGAGCTCTTTTGCGCTTAGTGTAGGTGCTTAGGCAAATGCTTAGGTGCGTACGATGTTGTAGATGCATTGGAATGGATGGGCGCCTTTATATGAGGGCAATGAGGGCAAACTGCGTTGCATTCTCATCGTGCAGCCTCTTTTCCCGGACCTCCTCCCATTACTTCCCTCATGCATTAATTGAAGGAGGATGCATTGGTCGTTCAACATATCGGGAACTGCTAGTCCCTCCCTCATCCGCATTAAAGCCGTATCGAAACTGCGCCGCCCGCTGTCAAATCGAATACTCCCTCCGTCTTGGTGAGTATTAAGTCATCTTACGAAAACCAAATAGTAAACACATAGGCGTGGTGCATTAACTCTCACGTTGTTTCTTATTTTTTGACATAAATAAAGGAATCAACCAAGAAGAGATGTGGGGCTTGTATGCTTTTAATGACTTGAGACTATCAAACATGACATGCAGTGGTCAGTTTGTTGCACAAGAACAAATACAACCCACGTCAGCACACACGCATCTTATAACATCACATCCAATGGCCATAAAAGATGAATGAGACCAAATTATATCTCATCTAGATGAGTTCTAGCAAAACTGTATTAATAATACTTAGTACTCCTGCGCCATGTATCATATATTAGTATCATGTAGTACTTTATTTATTGCTATGTATGACACATAGTACTCAACTCTCTAGCTTTCTTCATTTAATTCTATGACACCTCATCAAAATTGCTAAGGCTAGTAGCATTACAACCATCCTTAGAAAATACTAAACATTAAGTTCTCTCATTTTCCTCTCCACCTTGGTCACCTAGACGGAGGGAGTATACTGCGCGGGCTTTTCTTGCGCGGTAGGCGGGGTAGTTCCGCCTAGTCTATTCGACAGAGATGCGAGAAGGCAAGGGAGTAGGCTGCTGCAAATGTAGGGCTATGTGATTTGACAGTGAGTTACTGTTGGACAGGTGGGGCCCCGTGATTTGACTTGCCATTATCATTTTAACTGCGGCGCTACGACTGGCGTGAGTCTCCCGATTCCTGACCACCTCCATACAGGTGCCTCTCCCAATGCTCCACCATGTAGTAGAGGCTGGCTCTTGCATGAGAGCCCACTTCTTCACTTTTTCCTTGCCTCTCTTTCCTCCACATATGCAAAAATGCCATGTAAAGCGCACTATTGTACTTACTTTTACTTGCTCCTACAGGTGCTTAAGCTTCCCACATAGGCATAAAGTCTGATGTGGCAAGTTAATCAAGAAGAGAGAGACTAGTTTGGTGAGCCAAGGAAGAAACGGTGCTAAGCGCGTGTACCTAGGTGAAAAGATAATTTTGAGTCTATAGCTAATTAAATGAAGCAAACTTAGCAACACCATTTCATTGGAAGAGGTCACTCCTTGGAAAATGCAATAAATACTAGTACTCCCTGTGTCCCATAATATAAGAACGTTTTTGGCACTACACTAGTGTCAAAAACGTTCTTATATTAGGGGATGGAGGGAGTATGAAGAAAGAGATAGAGAGAAGTAAAAAAACACTTATAGCCAACCTTATAGCCAACCTTATTGTAGTATGAGTGACTAAGTGACGACTATGTATGACATGCCAACATCAGATAGCCTAACGCACCGTGTTAAATCTCCAAGGGTGCGACCGTGCGAGCGACGCGATGGTCGTGGTAGGTGCGACTATGATAGGCAGCCCTTGGATCTGAGATGAAACGGACGCATGCTAAGTTGCTGAAAATTTGCAGAATAACCCTCCAGGATAGGATATTCACCCATAGGTCTAGAATCACGCCATGCAACCGTTCGATCTCAGATCCAAGGGCTCTCGGAAGCCCGTATCATGGGAGAATGGAAAGCCACTACCCTGCCGTTCGCACGCTGGTAGTTCGCTCCTACTCGTCCCTGCACGTCCTTTAATACTACGGCAGTTTGCTCCTAGTCGTCCCGTCCATTCACATTACAGCAGTTCCACTAATCCTAACCCTCCTCCCAAATCCATGGCGTCCCAAATCTCCACGATCGGCGGTGAGTACAAGGTTAGAACCATCACCGGCGATGAGTTCGACGTCATTGTCACACCCTAGCTAGTTCACGCATTAGAGTGTTGCATCATGTTTATTTCATTCATCAGAAACTTGAAATGGAGATGACAGAACCCCCAGCACCCCCCTGAAATCAACTAGGGTTTACTAAAAAAAATTTCAATGAATGTGAAATGCCCTTCTAAAATGTTCATCAGCTCTGCCTTGGTCTTAAACCCCTGCCAAAAGTGATGCACAAATTTCTAGGTCATCCTAAGGTCACTTGATTAAATCATTAGTTATTTGAGTTTGGGCATTTAAATAATATAAAATATTTCAAATGATCAAATAATCCCAAACCAAAATGTTCCATGTTGGATATATTCCAAACATTGGCCATGTGCAGTTTGGTGATTTTTGAAGATGCCTAAGTATTTTTAGAAATGCAACAAACCTGCAGAAATAAAACAAAACTGAAATAAATGGAAAACCCACTTACCTGGCCAAACCCACGCCCCGGCTCACCTGGCGGCCCAGCACTGTGTTGGCCCGTGCCAGCCAGCTTCTTCGTCCCCGCCAAGCAGGCAGGGAGGTGACGCCGACGAGCGCGAGCTCGCCACGGCGCCACCTGCTTGCCGCTTCACTGCTGGACGAGCTGGACGACCTCCACGTCGCCCCCTGGACCCCCTGGACACTTCCACTCGCCCCCATCGCCTCTCCCTCGCTCCACTCCGCCATGGCCGACGCTGCCGCAGCCACGCCGTCGTCGTAGTCGTAGCCACCGCCGTCTCTATGCCACCCGACCGTGTCCACGAGCTCCGCCACCATCCTCTCCGTCGAGCAGGCCGAGCCCCGAGCGCTCTCGTACCCCGAAGCCAATGCATTGACCTCGCCCGACTCCGTCACTGCCGGAGATCCCCTTCGCCGTCACCGTCGCAGCAGCCCGTCCCCGACCTCGCCATCAGCTCCATCGCAACCACCGTGAACCTGGCTACCTCTCCATCCTCTCTGTTCTCTCTTTCGAGCGCCACGTAGTGATTGCACATAGCTCACCCGCACGCACCACCGCCGAGCTCGTCACCAACGAGGCTCCGGCCACGCAACGGCCATGCCACCTTGCCCGCTAACCTCACAGCACTCCCAGGAGGCCGTAGCACCACTCCACGCGCCTCGCCGTGCCTCCTAGTGACGAGACCGAGCTCACCCAAGCTCTGGCAGCCGCTAAGGTCATCGCCGGCGTCATTTCCGGTCACTCCGAGCCAAACCACCACTCGATGCGGCTCGCCTCCAGCATCACGTAGGTGCCCTCCGACGCCTTTTTGGTTGCCGGAGCACAAAACCCGCATCACACCGCCGCGTTTGGCCTCGCCGGCGGCTAAACGCCGGCCAGTTTGACCCTGCTGACCGTGTTTGACCACGGGTGGACCCAGTTTGACCCCCTGGGTCAATGACAGGTGGGGCCCAGCCCTGCTAATTAACTAGGATTAGTACTAATTAAAATTAGTTAGACTAATGACACTGGCATGTGGGACCCACTGGTCAGGTTTGACCTGGACCGTCCCCGTTGACTGCTGACATCACCCTGCTGCAATACTAATGCAATAATTCAATTACTGGAATTATTCTTATACAGGAAATTCCAGAAAATATTACAAACTTCAAAACTTCATAGAAATTAAGCTGTAGCTCCAAATGCAAAGTGTTATATATGAAAAATGATCAGAAAAATCCAATCTATCCATATGTACTGGTTTCATGAATGTTTAAACAAGTTATCCTGCTATTTAGTGCAGAACAAGATAAAGCACTTTTAAGGGCCATGTATGAGCTTGAAACTTGAATCTTTGATTCAAAATGGTTCAAACCCATCTAGTCTTAGTTGCATTAGCCCAATACACCCATTTTGCCATGTCTCATGCATGCATCATATTGTTGCACATTGTTTGGTGATGTTTGTATATCGGTGCTCTTTGCGACAGGTTCTGCCCCCGAGGAGTATCGTGAGTACCCAAGCGAGGAGCATTACCAGTCCACGGACCCGCAAGGCAAGCAACCAACAATTTGATCATATGGATACAATCCCATGTTCTCGCCTCTGCTCTCTATTATTGCATTAAGACAACGCGTTTCAAACTACTGTGCGCTACGATAGTTGAACCCATTTCCTTTGCATGACCTGTCATTTCCACAGTAACTAGATGAAACCCACTAGCATGTGTAGGAGTTGATTGAGCCATGTGTGTCTGTTATTCCTACCTTGCTATGCCTGCTATGCTTAGAGTTGTGTCAGGTCTGGTTCATCTGGGTGATGGGCTAGAGTGAAATGATCATGTCGGTAATGAGAGTGATGTGTTGAACATGATTTGGTAAAGGTATCAATGAGAGGCCATGTAGGAGTACATGGTGGGTTGTTTCATTGGAACCGTCCTTAAGCACTGAGATCGATATATGTGATTCAAGAATCAGCTACTACCATACATTGGGATCCTTAATTGACTCGCTCGACTTCTTATCCACCCTAGTCCTATGTCCAGGAGTTGCAAGTAGTTTTTGGTGTTTGTAGCTTACTAGAGGCCGTGGGCAGCACTGACCCACGGGGTGGGCTGTGATGCGGTAGGTACGTGGACGGGTATACCGGGCACCCGTTAGGTGTCTCGGAACCCTGTACACATCGTTCGGGGCCGTATGTGGAAACCTTGGCCGGACTCCCTGTGGATGGAATCTGAATAGGCGATAAACCTGGACTAGAGACTTAGGTGTTTAGGTAGGTCATGGTCTACACCCACGTCGGCTTTCGCTTGAAGTCTACCAAGCACATGTCGTGTGCAGACGCTAAGTGGTGGAAACATGTATGAAGAAGTACACCCCTGCAAGGTTAACATCATCTATTAGAATAGCCGCATCCGTGGTAAAGGACTACTTGGTTGCCTATACAGTTCATAGACAAGTAAATGGATACTACTATAAGCCTCAAGATAAGCGTGAGTGCCGAGGATGGCTCTTCCGTAGGATGACGGAGGTGGATCCTTGGTAGTGTATTGAAGTGGTGAGTAGTGGACTCGAGTGCGCAAAACCATTTCAAGTCGGAGTCTCGTAAGATAGCTTAGCCAAGAGTCAAAGCTAGCTTGCTGCAATAAGCCCACCAACCCTTCTTGATAATGTGCATGTATCTAGGATCTGATGTAAGTCTTGCTGAGTACCTTTGTACTCAAGTTGCTTAATTTACGTTTTATAGAATACGCTGCAACCCCTTCTGATGGGTACTTCACAGACGTCGATGTCGACGAGTAGGCTGAAGCCCAGGTGGTGATCCTGAGCTCACGAAGGACCGTGTAGTATAGTTAGGCTTTCCCAAGCCACTTTGATTTCCTAGTTGCCTGTACTTAGACAAGTTACTTCCATTGTTGGCTTGTATGTTTGTATGACCTTAATGTTGGTCGTGTGACCCGTACTTGTGTGTATGATATGTATGGCTCTCTGAGCCTTTAAATAAAGTACTTGAGTTGTAGAGTCATGTTGTGATGCCATGTTGTTTTTGCACATTCGAGCATATTGTGTGTATGATTGAAATGCTTGGTATGTGTGGGATCTGACTATCTAGTTGTTTATCCTTGGTAGCCTCTCTTACCAGGAAATGTTTCCTAGTGCATCCACTGAGCCATGGTAGCTTGCTACTGCTCTGGAACACTTAGGCTGGCCGACATGTGTCCTTCTTCGTTCCTGTGTCTGTCCCTTCGGGGAATTGTCACGCGATGAATACCGGAGTCCTGCTAGCCCAGTGCTACAGCCCGGATTCACTCGCTGATGACCGAC
This sequence comes from Triticum aestivum, assembly GCF_018294505.1. NCBI lineage: Eukaryota > Viridiplantae > Streptophyta > Magnoliopsida > Poales > Poaceae > Triticum > Triticum aestivum. The sequence continues at coordinate 297,451,865 of NC_057798.1, read as the reverse complement.
ACATTCGTTGCTGGGTCATGTATGCCTGTCCCTGTAAGTTAGTGCCACTTTGGGTTGACGACTAGCCATGTCAGCTCGGGCTCCTTGTCATATTGATGCTAGCGACATTACCATATACGTGTGCCAAAAGGCGCAAACAGTCCTGGGCAAGGTAAGACAACACCCGTGGGAATACCGTGCGTGAGGCCACAAAGTGATATGAGGTGTTACATGCTAGATCGATGTGGCATTGAGTCAGGGTCCTGACAACCTTGGCATCAGAGTCGGACTGCCTGTAGGTTCTCCAAGCCAAACTGGTCGATGTTGAGTCTAGAAATGCTTTAGTTATATCTAGGGGAATTGATTGTGAGATGGAACGTAAGGCTCTTTTTACTCCTTTACCTCATGGCATTATGATCTGAGTCAGTCTATTCTTCCACCGGGGGTTAAGGATTAGGATCTCTTCTCTCTATCAGGTTCACGTGTTACTAATCAGTAGTACCTTATAGGTTTGATGGATTCAAGCCTAGTTCAGTTCTACTACCCCATTATGTTGCTAAGATGGACCCAGAACCTTGATATGATGTTGTTGAGTGTCTACGCAATCTTTTGCAAAGTGTCTCAAAATCTTTTTTGAGCATTTACAGCCGTTATGCTGTCCAAATTCTGCTAGAAATTCTAATGCCTTTGCATTACATCGTGTTTTAGATGGCCTCCCACACCCAGAATCAAGTTTTTCGTTTGACTCGGTGTCTCGATGTACCTGGCCATATTGTCATATTGGTCCGTGTAATGATCGAGGCTGGATACCGATGATATCCCGAGTACACCATTGAGGAGCAGTATAGAGACTTCAATCAAAGCCAATACCTCTGCACCGTCAGGATATTCCCTTCCAATCCTAGATCCACTGAACCCCTCCATTGCTCATATGTACTTGGGGTTACCATCGAGATGTCTGTACAGGACGCTGCATATTCGAGGATGACTATTATGCTGGCCAGGACTTTCTTGCTTCGGAATACCGACTTCCGGTATATGCCAGTGTCACTCCCTGGGGCAGAAGGTTACTTCACACCTATTTACACTGACTCTTCTCATGAGGATTTGCTACTCCGCACTACCGCACAGATGCTTGAGGACAAGGACCGTGAAAATCGTGCCTTGAGATTAGAGCGTTTCAACTCCCGGTCTGATCATTGGGCCACCTTGACTCGGTTTGCACCTGCTATGCAGGCAGGGTATATGGATATGCGGGATCTGTACCCCGTGCGGTCTACTCTGCCGGATCGTATGGATTGGCGTGATTTAGGGGGCATCACTCCTCCCCGTGGACCTCTTCTACCGCCGTTTGTTGGACCCAGGCCACATCCGTGTCCCTATGGACCGCAGGCTCCACATGATCGACTGTTTCCAGATGATCACGTCCAGCTCCCAGGACATGGGGGTAATCTCTATGAAGGTTACTAAGGAAATGTCTGAGCTGATGGTAGCACCACTAGTATGGTAACAGTTATATCATCCACCGTCCTGCGTGACTCGACGGATACGACTTAGTGTGTACCACTTCCCAGAGGTGTAGAAAAATAATGTGTATGAGATTGGGATGCCTCTGATGAGATGTAATCTTCCTTTCACCGCAGTTGTACTCCGTTTGGTCTTGTACTAAACCTTGTATGGTGTGTATGACGATGGAATAAATGTAGCAGGTTCTGTATTTACCATGTCATACGGATGATCATCTTGCATTCCGAATTATCCCTTACATTCTGCATTTCTATGTTAGAATCTTATCATTCTGGACTAAACCATTGTCTTGTTTTCCTAGGATGGTCAACACCCGCAACAACCCTGCTCCCCCCGGAGCAGGCCGAAGGCAAAGCTAGGGATGTGAACCTGCCTCATCCTCCTTCTCTGGCTGAGGTCATGCTAGAGGCTGAGAGGAACAAGCGGGAGACCAACCGTTTGTTGGAACACATCGAGCAGAACACAGCTCTGCACCAGAGGAATAACTTGGTGTCGCTCAGTGACTTCATCAAGTTACATCCACCCACCTTCCACCACTCCGTCGAGCCCCTCGATGCCGATGATTGGCTTCGCAGCATTACCCACAAGCTATGTTCTGCACTCGTAGCTGAGGCTGATAAGGTCACTTTTGCTGCCTATCATCTTGAATGCCCCGCCAGTCTCTGGTGGGAGAATTATGAGGCCATGTGCCCAGCTGGCCATGTCACTACTTGGGCAGAATTCAGTGAGGCTTTCCATGAACATCACATTCTGGAGGGTCTTATGGACCGTAAGCGTGAGGAGTTCTGCAGTTTCACCCAAGGTAGATTCTCTGTGGATGCATACAGCAGGGAGTTCGGTAACCTAGCACGTTATGCAACTGAGGAAGTTTCCACCGGTGCCAAGAAGCAGGCAAGGTTCCGCAAGGGACTTAGCCCCGAGCTTCGCCGTGATCTCCGTCTGCACGAGTGCACTTCCTTCTAGAAGCTTGTTAAGAAAGCCATCAATGCTGAGACAGGTCAGACTGATTTTGAAGCAACACGCAAGCATGGCCGTGACACGGGTTCCTCATCCGGTTCTGGTCCTTAGAAGCGCCGGGTGTGGGTGCCTAACACTGCCCTGCCACCCAGGTTCACACCGAGGCCATCCTATCAGGCGCCTCGTCCAGCTCAGCAGTATGCACCAGCTAAGCCCTATGGTAGGCCAACCAACAATGATCCTCCACGCACCAGCTCTGTGACGTGTTTCAAGTGTGGGGAACCAGGCCACTACATGCGAGAGTTTCCCCAGACCAACCCCAACCAGTATGGAAAGGCTGTTGGCCGTGGCAATCCAACAGGGAAGGTGTACTACGCCAAGCCGGCCACTGCTGCACGTGGCCATGTGAACTGTGTCTCAGCTGAAGAGGCTCAGGAGGATCCTTACGTCGTTCTCGGTATGCTCCTTGTTAATTGCCATCCGACATCTGTTCTTTTCGATACTGGAGCATCTCATTCATTCATATCCGAAAACTATGCTCGTTTGCATAACACCACATTCTGTGACATGCCTTCCACCATGGAAATTTCTACTCTTGTTTCTAGATGGAAAACCTCTAGAGTAAGCCATGGGGCTGAAATTCAGGTTGACAAACGTGTTTTCCTTGCGTCCTTGATAGCTCTCAAATCTTCGGCTATTAATATCATCTTGGGTATGGACTGGATGTCAGCCCATCATGCCAAGATTGATTGTTTCTCTAGGACTGTTCAACTTACACATCCTTCGAGAATGATAGTCAATGTCTTGACCCGAGTAGCCAAGCGACAGCTATATTCTCTTAATGCCAGTCCTTTGCCAGACCTCAAAGATTTTCCGGTAGTCTGTGACTTTCCGGATGTCTTTCCAGAAGAATTGCCGGGTGTTCAACCTGACTGAGATGTCGAGTTCATGATAGATCTTATTCCAGGAACTGTCCCAATCTCTAGAAGACCTTATAAGATGGCACCACTAGAACTAGCCGAGCTTAAGAAACAACTCGATGAGTCCTTGAAAATGGGTTTCATCCGTCCTAGTTCATCTCCGTGGGCTTGCCCCGTCCTCTTCTTCAAGAAGAAGGATCGTACGGATCACATGGTTGTAGATTATCGACCTGTCAACCTGGTCACAAGAAAGAACAAGTATCTGCTCCCCAGGATCAACGACCTATATGATCAGCTCGCTGGATCCTCAGTCTTCTCTAAGATGGATTTGAGGTTGGGCTACCATCAAATCAAAACCAAGAACGTGGACATTCCCAAAATGGCCTTTGTTACTCGTTATGGCCAATACGACTACACCGTCATGTCCTTCGGTTTAACCAACGCTCCAGCCACTTTTTCCTGGTTAATGAACTCAATCTTCCTGGAGTATTTGGATAAATTCGTCGTGGTTTACCTCGATGATATACTCATCTACTCCAAGAATGAGGAAGAACATGCCGAGCATCTAAGGCTTGTGTTGATGAAACTTCGAGAGCATCGCCTTTATGCCAAATTTTCTAAATGTGAATTTTGGTTGCCAGAAGTGACCTATCTAGGCCATGTAATCTCTGGTAAGGGTATTGCTATCAATCCCGAGCGAGTTCAAGCCGTTCTTAATTGGACTCCACCTGAATCGGTCAACCAACTTCGGAGTTTCCTTGGCATAGCGAGCTATTGTCGCCTCTTGGTCGAGAACTTCTCCAAAGTTGCTAAACCTCTAACTGAACTCCTCAAGAAAGATAAAAAGTTCGAGTGGACCCCACAATGCAAGCACAGTTTTCAGGAACTGAAAAGACGCCTGACTTCTGCTCCCGTATTGGTACCACCAGACTTCTCCAAGGACTTTGTTGTCTATTGTGATGCCTTGCGACAGGGACTAGGTTGCATACTCATTCAAGATCGACACATAATTTCTTATGCTTCACGGCAATTACACCCGCATGAGGAAAATTATTCTACTCATGATCTAGAGCTTGCAGCTGTAGTCCATGCACTTAAAACCTGGCGACATTCTCTGCTCGGTAATCATTGCGAAATCTTCACTGATCACCAAAGTCTGAAGTATATATTCACCCAACCGGATTTGAATCTCAGGCAAAGACGTTGGGTCGAGTTGATCACAGATTTCGACTTAGGGATAACTTACACCCCAGGAAAAGCCAATGTCATGGCTGATGCACTAAGTCATAAATCTTATTGTAACAATCTGATGTTACAACAAAGTCGACCACTTCTCCATGAGGAATTTTGGAAACTTAACCCTCACATCATTCCTCAAGGATTCCTTTCCACCTTGGTGGCGAAACCTATCCTTACGGGTCATATCATAACCGCTCAGCGGTATGACAAGGGGATATCTCGGATCAAGGAGAACATGGCTAGCGGAGTTGCTACATGTTTCTCTGTGAATGATCAAGGTGTCGTGTACTTTGGAAACCGCATAGTGCTTCCTAAGAAGCGGCAACTACGACAGTTGATCCTTAAGGAAGCTCATGAATCTCCTCTCACCATTCATCCCGGTAGTACAAGGATGTATCAGGACCTACGCCAGAGGTTCTAGTGGACTAGGATGAAGAGAAACATTGCTCAATTCGTTGCTAACTGCGACGTCTGTCGTCGTGTAAAAGAAGAGCATCAACGGCCTGCTGGCACCCTTCAACCTTTAGCTATTCTTGAGTGGAAATGGGACAAAATCGGTATGGATTTCATCACTGGTTTTCCCAGGACCAAGAGAGGGAATAATGCTATCTTCGTCATTATCGATCGTCTTTCCAAAGTGGCCCATTTCTTGCCTATTTGCGAGAGTATAACCGCTAGCCAACTAGCAGACTTATACATCTTCCGAATAATGTCCCTCCATGGTGTTCCACTGGAAATTAACTCGGATCGAGGAAGCCTCTTCACCTCTCGATTTTGGGAAAGTTTCCAAAATGCTAAGGGAACCCGCCTTTCCTTTAGCACCGCCTTTAACCCTCAATCAAGTGGTCAAGTAGAGCGCGTCAACCAGATCCTAGAAGACATTCTTCGAGCTTCTGTTATCTCATTCGGAATGGATTGGGAGAAATGCCTTCCATTTGCTGAATTTGCTTACAACAACAGCTATCAATCCAGCTTTGGTAAAGCCCCTTTTGAAGTTCTCTATGGACGAAGGTGTCGAACACCTCTTAACTGTTCAGAAACCGGGGAAAGACAATTCTTTGGCCCTGATATGATCCAGGAAGCAGAAGAGCAAGTTCGCATCGTTCGTGAAAAGTTGAAAACATCGCATTCTCATCAAAAGAGCCAATATGACCGAAAACATAAGGCTATGACTTTTGAGGTTGACGAGAGGCTTACCTTTGGGTTACTCCTCTAAAGGGAACCCATCATTTTGGTATCAAAGGAAAATTGTCTCCTTGCTACATCGGACCCTTTCGCATTCTTGCCAAACGAGGAGAAGTTGCCTACCAATTGAAACTACCTCCGCATCTCTCTAGAGTCCATGATGTCTTCCACATTTCTCAACTTAGGCGTTGCTTCTCGGATCCTATCCATGGATTGAACCACGAAATGCTTGATCTTCAAGACAATCTCACGTATCGAGAGTACCCCATTCGTATCCTCGATCAAGCCAAGCGTACCACTCGACGTCATAATATCAAGTTTCTCAAGGTTCAATGGTCGCACCATTCGTAGAAAGAAGCAACTTGGGAAAGGGAGGATCGTCTTCGACTCGAGTATCCCACCTTCTTTCCGGAGAAACCTAAATCTCGGGACGAGATTTTTCTGAGTGGGGTGAGTTGTCACACCCTAGCTAGTTAATGCATTAGAGTGTTGCATCATGTTTATTTCATTCATCAGAAACTTGAAATTGGGATGACAGAACCCCCAGCACCCCCTCAAACCAACTAGGGTTTACTAAAAATATTTTCAATGAACCTGAAATGCCCTTCTAAAATGTTCATCACCTCTGCCTTGGTCTTAAACCCCTGCCAAAAGTGATGCACAAATTTCTAGGTCATCCTAAGGTCACTGGATTAAATCATTAGTTATTTGAGTTTGGGCATTTAAATAATATAAAATATTTCAAATGCTCAAATAATCCCAAACCAAAATGTTCCATGTTGGATATATTCCAAACATTGGCCATGTGTAGTTTGGTGATTCTTGAAGATGCCTAAGAATTTTTAGAAATGCAACAAAACTACAGAAATAAAACAGAACTGAAATAAATGGAAAACCCACTTACCTGGACAAACCCACGCCCCGGCCCACCTGGCGGCCAAGCACTGTGCTGGCCCATGCCAGCCAGCTGCTTCGTCCCCGCCAGGCAGGCAGGGAGGTGACGCCGACGAGCGCGAGCTCGCCACGGGGCCACCAGCTTGCCGCTTCGCCGCTGGACGAGCTGGACGACCTCCACGTGGCCCCCTGGACCCCCTGGACACGTCCACTCGCCCCCATCGCCTCTCCCTTGCTCCCCTCCGCCATGGCCGACACTACCGCAGCAACCCCGCCGTCATAGTCGTAGCCACTGTCGTCTCTGTGCCGCCCGACCATGTCCACAAGCTCCGCCACTGTCCTCTCCGTCGAGTAGGCCAAGCCCCGAGCACTCGCGTGCCCCGAAACCACCGCATCGACCTCGCCTGACTCCGCCACTACTGGAGATCCCCTTCGGCGTCACCATCGCAGCAGCCCGTCCCCGACCTCGCCGTCAGCTCCGTCGCAAACCACCGTGAGCCTGGCTCCTTCTCCATCCTCTCTGTTCTCTATCTCGATCCCCGTAGCGACTGCACATAGCTCACCCGCATGCACCGCCGCCGAGCTCGTCGCCGACGAGGCTCCGGCCATGCAACGGCCACGCCACCTTGCCCGCTAACCTCACCGCACTCCCAGGAGGTCGTAGCACCACTCCACGCGCCTCGCCGTGCCTCCTAGCGACGAGCCCGAGCTCCCCAGAGCTCTGGCAGCCACCAAGGTCGTCGCCGGCGTCATTTCCGATGACTCCGAGCCCAACCACCACCACCACTGGATGCGGCTCGCCTCCAGCATCACGTAGGTGCCCTCCGCCGCCTTTTTGATCACCGGAGCACAAAACCCGCACCACAACGCCGCTTTTGGCCTTGCCGGCGGCTAAATGCCGGCCAGTTTGACCCCGCTGACCGTGTTTGACCACGGGTGGGCCCAGTTTGACCCCCCTGGGTCAATGACAGGTGGGGCCCAGCCCTGCTAATTAATTAGGATTAGTACTAATTAAAATTAGTTGGACTAATGACACTGACACGTGGGACCCAATGGTCAGGTTTGATCTGGACCGTCCCCATTGACTGCTGATATCACCCTGACGCGATGCTGATGCAATAATTCAATTACTGGAATTATTCTTATACACGTAATTCCAGAAAATATTAAAAATTTCAAAAATTCATAGAAATTAATCTGTAGCTCCAAATGCAAAGTGTTATATATGAAAAATGATCAGAAAAATCCAATCTATCCATATGTACCGGTTTCATGCATGGTTAAACAAGTTATCCTGCTGTTTAGTGCAGAACAAGATAAAGAACTTTTAAGGGCCATGTATGAGCTTGAAACTTGAATCTTTGATTCAAAATCGTTCAAACCCATCTGGTCTTAGTTGCATTAGCCCAATACACCCATTTTGCCATGTCTCATGCATGCATCATATTGTTGCACATTGTTTGGTGATGTTTGTATATCGGTGCTCTCTACGGCAGGTTGTGCCCCCGAGGAGTATCGTGAGTACCCAATCGAGGAGCATTACCAGTCCACGGACCCGCAAGGCAAGCAACCAACCATTTGATCATATCGATACAATCCCATGTTCTCGCCTCTGCTCTCTTTTACTGCATTAAGACAATGCAATTCAAACTGTTGTGTGCTATGGTAGTTGAACCCATTTCCTCTGCATGACCTGTCATTGCCACAGTAACTAGATGAAACCCACTAGCATGTGTAGGAGTTGATTGAGCCATGTGTATGTGTTATTCCTACCTTGCTATGCCTGCTATGCTTAGTGTTGTGTCAGGTCTGGTTCATCTGGGTGATGGGCTAGAGTGAAATGATCATGTCGGTAATGAGAGTGATGTGTTGAACACGATTTTGGTAAAGGTAGCAATGAGAGGCCATGTAGGAGTACATGGTGGGTAATTTCATTGGAACCGTCCTTAAGCACTGAGATTTGTATATGTGATTTAAGAATTAGCTACTACCATACATTGGGTTCCTTAATTGACTCGCTTGACTTCTTATCCACCCTACTCCTCTGTCCAGGAGTTGCAAGTAGTTTCTAGTGTTTGTAGCTTACTGGAGGCCGTGGGTAGTGCTAACCCGCGGGGTGGGCTGTGATGCGGTAGGTGCGTGGCCGGGTATACCGGGCACCTGTTAGGTGTCTGGGAAGCCTGTACAGATCGTTCGGGGCCATATGTGGAAACCTCGGCCGGACTCCCTGCGGATGGAACCTGAATAGGCGATAAACCTGGACTAGAGACTTAGGTGTTTAGGTAGGTCACACCCATGTCGGCTTTCACTTGAAGTCTGCCGAGCACATGTCATGTGCAGACGCTAAGTGGTGGAAACATGTATGAAGAAGTACACCCCTGCAAGGTTAACATCATCTATTCGAATAGCCGCATCCGCGGTAAAGGACTACTTGGTTGCCTATAAAGTGCATAGACAAGTAAATGGATACTACTATAAGCCTCAAGATAAGCGCGAGTGCCGAGGATGGCTCTTTCGTAGGATGATGGAGGTGGATCCTCGATAGTGTATTGAAGTGGTGAGTAGTGCACTCGAGTGCGCAAAACCATTTCAAGTCGGAGTCTCGTAAGATAGCTTAGCCAAGAGTCAAAGCTGGCTTGCTGCAATAAGCCCACCAACCCTTCTTGATAATCTGCATGTATGTAGGTTCTGATTTAAGTCTTGCTGAGTACCTTTGTACTCATGTTGCTTAATTTATGTTTTACAGAAGATGTTGCAACCCCTTCTGATGGGTTCTTCATAGACGTCGATGTCGACGAGTAGGCTGAAGCCCAGGTTGTGATCCTGAGCTCACGAAGGACCATGTAGTATAGTCAAGCTTTCCCAATCCTCTTTTATTTCCTAGTTGTCTTTACTCCGACAAGTTACTTCCACTGTTAGCTTGTATGTTTGTTTGACTTGAATGTTGGGTCGTGTGACCCGTACTTATGTGTATGATATGTATGGCTCTCTGAGCCTTTAAATAAAGTACTTGAGTTGTAGAGTCATGTTGTGATGCCATGTTGTATTTGCACATATCAAGCATATTGTGTGTATGATTGAAATGCTTGGTATGTGTGGGACCTGGCTATCTAGTTGTTTATCCTTGGTAGCCTCTCTTACCGGGAAATGTTTCTTAGTGCTTCCACTGAGCCATGGTAGCTTGCTACAGGTCCGGAACACTTAGGCTGGCCGGCATGTGTCCTTCTTCGTTCCTGTGTCTGTCCCTTCGGGGAAATGTCACGCGATGAATACCAAGTCCTGCTAGCCCAGTGCTACAGCCTGGATTCACTCGCTGATGACCGACACGTTCGTTGCTGGGTCATGTATGTCTGTCCCTGTAAGTTAGTGCCACTTTGGGTTCATGACTAGCCATGTCAGCCCGGGCTCCTTGTCATATGGATGCTAGCGACACTATCATATACATGTGCCAAAAGGCGCAAACGGTCCCGGGCAAGGTAAGGCGACACCCGTGGGAATACTGTGCGTGAGGCCGCAAAGTGATATGAGGTGTTACATGCTAGATCGATGTGGCATTGAGTCAGGGTCCTGACAGTCATCTACACACGTTCTTCCGCGACGGTGAAATGATTCCTTTCTCGCTTCAGATGCATGTTCGAAAACTCAGATGATGAGTGGGTCGCTGGGCTAGATGTTGAGTACACCACAGTCCTGGGATGAGAGAAGGATATAAAGGACGAAGAGAGGAAGAAGCCCGCCGTGATCCAGGTTTGCGTACATAACGTTTGCTTGGTCTAGAACATATGCCATGCCGACGTTGAGTGCCAGGATTTTAAGGGCTTCCTCGAGAGCAACCTAGTCAAATTCATTACTGTAGACTTTGGTAATGACAAAGAAGTCCTGCGTCGGATAGGCCTCATTGTAGGCAACACCTTCCACCTCTAGAAGAATCGGCTGGTGTCTCCTCGCCAGCCTTCAATGCTGACCCTGGCAGGAGCCATGGTTCATCCTTCGTACGGTAAACTGGAGAAACCTCCATACACGTTTCATCGTCATGCATGGCAGCGGAATGTACTAGATATAGACCACATCCACTATGCTGCAATGGATGGCTACCTTTGTTTCAATATCTACAAGGGTTGGATGAAGAGCAACAACCAAGTGTGCGGTTCAAGCAAAGAAGTATCGGCCAAGAGGACAAGGGACAAGGACGAAGTCGAGGATGTGGACGAGGACTCCGAGTAAGGTGGCAGTGTCGTTGCTCATGGTGGTTCTAATGCAGTGTCTACCGGAATAGTTGCAAAGTTTAATTTCAGGTGTGCTTAATTTAATTTGAGGGGTGTGTTGTGCTGAGCCCCCAGTAGAACTATGTTATGTTTCTTCTTGTTACTTTAACTCTTCAGTACGTACATACTAGTATTTATTACATTTCATCTTTTAGTTGGTATAGTACTACCACTCGTTTCTTCACATTATATACGTACAATATATATGGCCAACATCATATAGCCAGCAGTTTAGTTGTCAAAGAATTTCAGGGTGCTTAGTTTTGTCAAAGAATTCCAGGGTGCTTAGTTTTATTTGAGGGGTGGGTTGTGCACTTGTGCTAGACACCATTATTGTGACAAGCCTTTTTAATAGTACTATATGCATAATTTGGCGACGAGCGCTCTCTATATGTACCACCTTTTTTTTAATTTCAAGTTTTGCTCCATGGCACAATCCATCGATACTACTACTGTACAGAAGTGGAGTATATAGATTTTTTAAAAGGCTAGAGGGCGGGGCAGTCTAGCTCGGTCGGTTTCACGAGAGGCGAGGGCCTTTGTAATTTGACAACTCATTACTGCTGTCAAATCGAATAGTACTGCGCCGTCCGCTGCACGCCCGACGCCTCCATTAAACCCCTCCGTTAAACCCGCATGCGAACCGAGAATCCTACTCCGGCCACACGTCCGTTCATGAGTGGGCCGGAATTAAATGCAACACCGGCCGAGCTCCTCCCATCCGCCCTCAGTTTAAATGAGGCCAGACACCGGCCAAGCTCCTACCGTCCGCCCTCTATTTACACGAGGCCAGACAGACAGCGGGCAAGAATCGCACCCTTCCGCCACTCCCCCATCTCCACTCTTCCGATGGCTTCTGATGAGCCGTTCTCCGGCATATTACCCGGCTAGGTGGCCCACCGAGCCCTCCGGATCCGAGCGAGGCCGCTCGGTGCTTCACCAACCTCGCTTGGCCCGATGGAGCCAGTTGCCGCCCCAAGCAGGCGCGTGGTTCAACAAATCGCCGCTCCAGTTCACCTTGATGAAGAGTGGCGAGTTTCTCCACGCCGGCACGGCGGCGAGCACGCCGGTACGGCCGCCGTCGCTGTCGCGTCGTACCACGCCACTAGTGTCTGCGGTGGCCGTGCCTCCCGTGCCTACGGCAGCGCCATGCAGGCAGAGACAGAAGCCGAGTGCGTGGAGAGCGACGAGTCGGTGGCCAGCTTCTCCGTGTCCGCCACCATCATCAAGGAGAAGTAGAACACGAGAGGCTGCTGCCACTTGGGACCCATGAAGGCCACTGCCGAGGCGACGACCGCGGATTCAGGTGTTTTCTTTGCTGCTTCGTCTCATCCGAGGACCTTCGTCGACTCCGCAAGTGTCTGACGGACATGAGGAAGAAAAAGTGATCCGCGGGCGGCCGTTTAGAACTAAAATAAGTCTAGATACATCCATTTCTAGGACAAGTATTCCCGAACGGAGGGAGTATTAATTATACAAGAGAGCCGGATTGGCGCCTCTTAGTTCATGTAAATGTAATGAAATCCATCATGTTTATATGAAGATCTGGCTTTTTTATACGAAATCCTTCATGCTTATATGAAATCAGTCCGTGTTTGCATGAATTTCATCTGGTTGGTTAGAGTTGTAAAAATGTATGCCGCTGGTGTTTGATGTCGTCCTCCGCGGAAGGAAGCGGGAGGAAATTTTCCGGCTGCCGTTGGAGATGCTCTTTATGCTGGAAATAATAGAGTGACATCCAATCCATTTGAGTTAATTGCCTGTAAGATTGTCCCTCTATAAAAAGTTAATTGCATGTACAGTGTACACGTGACTTGCAGGGTGGATACAACTTCGTACAGAAAGTTAAAAAGAAACAAGTCCATCCTTAATCTTGTATTCTAAGTACTCTGTGGGTTCCACTGTCAGTACAGTAGCCAAAGAAGTATATATTAAATAAGTAGAGTAATATATAATATAAAAATCTGAAGTTAAAAGATAGAATTCGAACTCATGTCATTGCGTTGCGAGCATCCAGCACTAACCAGCCCAGCACATTTTTGTTGTAGACCATGCTGGAGATATATCTCCATGTCTACTCTTATATATACTCCATTCGTTCCTAAATATTTGTCTTTTTCAGATTTCAAATGGACTACCACATACGGATGTGTATGTAGACATATTTTATAGTGTAGATTCACTCATTTTGCTCCGTATGTCTTTTCAGGAAGGGGTCGGATTTGTCCTTGATTTATTTATGAGGTATCCAGATGGCACTGCACCGCCAAGAAAAGAGTGTAACATTAAAATTATGGACTACTTTTTTGAGTATGTTGGTAAGGTCCGGTCATAGTCACTTGTTGAAATCTCTAAAAAGACAAATACTCCCTCCGTCCGGAAATACTTGTCATCAAAATGGATAAAAGGAAATGTATTTAGACGTATTTTAGTTTTAGATACATCTCTTTTTATCCATTTTGATGACAAGTATTTTCGGACGGAGGGAGTAGAAAACATGGTTGATGATGATGGTGTGTGTGCCTTCCTGCAATATAGGTTGTCGGATTTATATCTAACAGATAGGAAAGAAACTATGGCAATTTTGCAAAAATATACCCACACGTCTCTCTACGTTCGCAAATAAGGCCTTCCCTCGTTCATCCTTTTCTCTCACAAGATATACTACTCATACAAATGCATCTTGATGTTCTGTGCAACGCACGGGCAGCTAGCTAATTTATTTTAAAATAGTTGTTGTGATAATTGGGTTGAAGTGATATATTTTATGTCTGCCCCGAATGATTTCAGATTCACTAGTAGTAACAAAGAAAAGTTTGCCTTGCTAATTAACAGAAAATAGGGTGAAAACTATCATATGAGGCTGGTAAAAACAATGCACACTGGGTTCAGCGTCATCGTCACTACAGTTGTGCACGCGTGAGAAGTCTACATATCGAGGGGGCTACCGAGTGAGGCACCAAGACACAATGTTTGAGAGAGAAACCAATTGACAGATTATGATCAGATCGAGTTGTCACCCTTCTGCTCTCATTGTTGGGGGGGAGAGAAAGACGTATCGAGAGTGTGCACGGTAGGCACAGAGGCACAACTAGCGAGTGTGTGTGTGTGTGTTTGAAAGAGGAGTAGATAGATTATTATCAAGATCGATGTGCCACCCTACTCCTTCGTTGCCGGGTAGTGTGTGTGTGTGTATGTTTGAGAGAGAAGCCAGTCGATAGATTAGTATCAAGATCGAGGTGTCACCCTACTCCTTCGGTGATGGGAAGTGTGGGTGTGTGGGGGGGGCAATGACACTCACATATCTCTACTCTTATAAAAAACAGAGTAGGTGATGATGGTGTTCCTGCCATCCAGCAATATAGGCCATCTGATTTATATCCGACGGACAGGAAGGAAACTATGGCAATTTTGCAAAAAGATACCCACATCCCTCTCCGCATTTGCAAATAAGGCATTCCCTCGCTCATCCTTTTCTCCCACAAGATAAAATTCTCATACAAATGCATCTTGATGTTCCATGCAATGCATGGGCATCTTGCTAGTAGGGAGAAGGAGTTTGTGTGACACATATCTAGCTATATTAAGGGATAGGTAGATAGCATATGTGTGAGAGACATTATTATACTTTGAGACATTAGTGGTTGTGGGTGGGCGGAATTAAAGGGGTGGGCGTGTTAGACATAGAGAGCATGTGTGTTTCTGTGTGAGAGACTTGTAGGACGTGGTAGAAAGACGAATTTAACCCTGACAGAGGGAGAGAAATACAGGAAGTGCGCGTGTGTGATTCCGATGCCCACAGGGAAATGAGATATGTGTGCGTGTGAGAGAGATTGCACAATTCATTCATGTATCACTATCTAGCGATCGTGGACGTGCATCGCTTGAAGATAAGTCAATATATACTTCATATCGTGGCCAAAGGTACAATATCGATTCAACGCTATAAAGATTGGACACTCACATATCACATTTTTTTCTATTTAAATAAACCTTTTTAGTTGTGCATGCCAAAGTTACAGTGATGTTTCTTCAAACAACCAATGTAGCTATCATGTACATGCACCATTGTTACTCTTGCATTCAAATTCATTAGTCTTGGATGATTCAAGTTTCTATTTTGAAGTAATATATGTAATATTCATATATGAATTCAATGGGTACGCAATTTATGAAATGGAGGCTATGTAATCATACGAGGTAACACTTTTAAGTAGCTGGCTACAATATCCATTTCTTTTTGTGCGCCTCTACACTAACACGTCAATGCATTATGTTTAAAGTAAGTAACCAATGGCACTTATCTATTTACACGAGAAATACATAGGCTAAGCGTTTGATCCCTTTTTCTGTGAACGCGCCACTACACCCGTACAATTGGCCGTGCCCGTGTGAACATCCAACTTATCAGCGCATCATCCCGAGTTATTGTCTTTTTTCTGGGGTGGACTTCACACTAGTTATTAACTGTTGATGCATGCCCCGTGTACACAGTCTAGCATGACCTTCCCACTAGAACGGTCCAAAATTAGTTGAAACTAGATACGAACGATCCCGCGGGCGGCAAAATCTCCCGCCTCCTTCTAAAAATTCCGCCACCTTAGTCTTTAGCATGCGAAATCCCCATTTTGTCCTTGGTGCACGGAGACCAACAGTTACAATACCGCCCTCATCTACATGATAGGTTTACATGATAGGTCGGTGCTGCTTTGGTAACTTCCGGTTCCCCCCACTACACGGCACCACCATTTCTTCTCCCCCTCCCGCAAAAACGACTAACTCCACAGCACCAGAGCATCTTACATCACGCCGTCCGTACTTCATTGCCCTTTCTCCCCTCCCCTCTCGAAACCCTAGACTGCTCATCCGCCGGCGTACCATAGCCCATTCACTGCGAGTGGCGTCCACCTCGCCGGATCTGCTTCTGTGGCCGCATCTACCCCTCCCACCTCCCCTAGAAACAAGTAGACTGCTCATCCACTACTGTACCACAACCCATTCAGTGCCGGCCTTATCCACGGCGCCAGATCTGCTTCGCCGGCACTCTCGTCAACCGCCGGGCATCTGCAGCGGCTCATTCGTACCCCCCATCGGAGATGCTTCGTCCACACCCCCCGGAGCCGCCCCACCGACGCCCCCGTCGTCAGCCTCTAATCCTCTTTGCCGACAACTTCCTCAACCCTACCGGAGCCGCTTCGCCAACAACTTCCTCCACCCTACCGGAGCTTCTTCGCCGACACCATCGTCAACCAGACCGGAGTAGCTTCGCCTATACCATTCTCAACCCTACCGGGGCCGCTTTGCCAACTCACAAGTCCACGGCCTCAGATCCGCTTCCTCGCACCCTCATCCAACCTACCGGAGCAACTTCTGATGCTCCGTCCACGGCCGCAGATCCGCATCATCGAGACCACCCTTAACCCAACCACCGGAGCAGCTTCTGACGCCCCGTCAACGGCCACAGATCCGCATCGTCGACACAATCCTTAACCCAACCAACGGAGCAGCTTCTGACGCCCCGTCCACGGCCGCAGATCCACGTCGTCGACACCATCCTTAACCCAACGACCGGAGCAGCTTCACCTACGCCCTCGTCCACGGCCACAGATCCGCTTCGCCCACACCGTAGTCCACCCTACCGGAGCCGCTCCACAAACACCCTACTCGACGGTTCTAGATCTCCTTACCTGACCCTGATAGCCAGCGCAGCGTCATCACCCTCGATGTTTCTAACTTGATTCCCACCGTCTGGAGAGATGCCAAGCACCCGCCACAGCCTAGGTACTTGTCACCTTTAATTTGACTTGCAAACATCACAAATTGAACCCAGTGCAGTAATTAATATGATAGGAAAATAGACCATCACTATTTGCTCAAAATGCAAATACAAAGATACCATCTACTTGGCATAATCTACTTTGGTCAATGTTTTCCATAGAGATCCCACTGCCTAATTTAAACAAAGAACGCATGACCCACATTTAAATGAAGAACAATTATTTACTGAAATTCGATGATCCAAGTGGTTGGTTATTATTATCATATAGCAGCACCACCTCAAAGCATCATATAGCAGCAGCAGCAGCTCATAGCAACTCATCATATAGTAACAGCAGTCTGCAATTCATCATATACCAGCAGCCGCTCATAGCAATTCATCATATAGCAGCAGCAGGAGCAGCTCATAGCAATTCATCATATAGCAGCAACAGGAGCAGCTTGTAGCAACTCATCATGTAGCAGTAGTAGCAGCTCATAGCAATTCATCATATAGCAGCAGCAGCTCATGGCAACTCATCATATAGTAGCAGCAGCTCATAGCAATTCATCATATAGCAGCAGCAGGAGCAGCTCATAGCAATGCATCATATAGCAGCAGCAGAAGCAACTCATAGCAATTCATGATATAGTGGATCAGAATGACAATTTGGCAAAAAATCAGAGGAGATCCTCACCTTGTTGGATGAGCTCATCCTTTAACAACACCTCAAGGCCATGGCCTAGGAGGAGGGGAGGGGGAATAATGTGCCTTCTGCCGCAGTGTGGCATCAGCCGTAGTTGTGCAATGCCCGCCGGAGTAGTGCGTTGGATGAACCATAGTGGAGCAGCTGCTGGAGACCATGAGAATGAGGGGCGGCGCCAGAGGGAGGAGCAACCAGGGAGATTTGCCCCTACCCACCGGCCATGTAGCCTAGCTAGACATAGCATCATCGAGGACCAGGCCAGATGGGACCAGTGGCGACGGCTCGCTGGAGGAACCCTAGTGCTGTAGGCAGGGGATCAAGGTAGAGGGAAAGGGGAGAGGAGATGCAAGCAGGCAGGGCAGTGAATGCTTGCGTGTTTGTTTTTACTTGAGGGTCAGGTGTGACACGGGCGTCAGCAGTTGCATTTTGAGTGTAATATAGGCAGACAACATAGTCATTTCACTATTCCCCTTCCCTTCAACTTTTAGTGAGGTTCTACCCGAAACACCCCCCTCCAAAGCGAAATTAGTTAAGCCCAAGCCCATAACTCAAAAATGACTTCTTTACATCTCTTATGGCTTATTTTGACAATATGCCTTGAAAAGGCAGAATCGAACTGGCCCTTAACCTGCAATTCAATTGTGCGTGCAATGATGAATCACTCCTGCCTGCTATCTGTACATTTAGGCATCATCATACATGGCATAACCTAATACATGTACATTCCATTGTAGAATCTGGAATATGCAATGTTTCTATTAGTTCATACATTGCACATGATGTTTAAATGCCCCTTAAATCTGGTCAGTCAAGTGATGGTCTTTAAGCCTCCTTCTTTGCTTCTTTTCTTGATATGTAAGATTTGCTCACACATCTGTTCAATTGCTTGTTTGCACCAGCCAGCCATACTAGGACTGTTTTCTTTGATTACTTGCTGTTCTTGACCTAACACTCTAACATAGCTTGTCAACAATTTAAACACTAAGGGCTGCTGTAGTGGGGTCTTGTCTAACTCATAGGTGACATAAAGGTTTGGTTGTACACTACAGTAGGCTCTCCAAGAGTACCTGGAGATCCAGTTCGAAGGTATGCCTAGTTTTTACATAGTGCAGATATATGCTCATTTCATTGTGTGCAAGTGCAAGAGATGTGGCATGTTTCATTATGTGGTGTTGTTTTGTTATAATCTCATCCTTTTGTGTTCACATACTGGAAAGTATGCATATTTATCTTCCAAGGAGACGAGTACCTAGTTTGTGTCACCTTGCAGAGGGGGTGCAATGAAGATAAGATTGAGGATTTCCAAGTACAAGATGTTAGGAAGGAGCCTTGCAAGAGAAGTAGGAGCTACACTGAGCCTCTTCAACCTGCTAAGGTAAGTCACTTTATGCAACTCAACAGTTTAATTCCTTGTTTGTTTCAGGCATAGTTAATTTTCTCTTTTCAATTGCTTTATTTGTCCTCAGTTAATAAGATGCCCAAATAATCATGCTTGATGTTCGGTACTTGTATCACAATTAGTTGACATAATTAAAGGCCTTACCATTTAATTACTCTGCCGAAGTGTGCCTCAAGCTTTGAAGTCTATTAACCAACTATTATTGCATGAGGCTCACAATCTAGTTTATACTACGCTAATGATTGCTTAGTTTTGCCTGCTGTAGTATGTTTGTACGAAAGCCTCTGTTGTTCATTATTCTCCCTAAGACTTTAATTGAGGTACATAATGGCCAACTGCTTGCTTACTTATGCGCAACGTGCTGTCTAAATTTGTAACTTGTCTGTGTTTTCGATTGGGCCCCAACATCATGCTCCTCTGGTGAGCTAAGAGGGATTTCTGTATGCAGGCTGCACAGACTATCTTTTTTATAATTTTTAAAATATCACCTGCTTATTCTTCATGACGTGTAACATTTTTTTATTGTGATGTGTAACATTATTGTTAGTCCTATTTTGCCATGTAGTACAAAATAGTGCCTTGTTCGACTCACTGTTGTAACTATATTTTTGCCCTAGTCATGTGTACTTACAGAAACATTTCAGGATGAAGTGACATCAACACAAAGATCTGCGAGCAGTGTGGCATGGCCGTTACCGAATGATTATGGATTGGAATTGGAATGTGCTGATGGTCTCGAGCATCAATTAGAGGTGGAAAGACAACGTGTACATGATTGTCAACGTATAATCAACAAGTTGAGACTGGACATGCAGGTATTAGATGCTTGAAACAAGACACTGAGGTAATCATGAAGGAATTGGAGAGTCAAAAAAATGAAACAAGACACTGAGGTAACCATGAAGGAATTGGAGATTTTGCAGACTGAAATTTGTGCTATCTGAATCCGGCCAATCCTATTTTCTGAAGAGATTATAGTTCAAATGGAGTTAAGTTGATTCGCGTCCATGATGTATGAGCTGCATTTGCCTAGTGTATGTAATTTGCTATTTGTGTATGCTTTATTATCACCTGTGCCGAACCATAATGCCCAGTTGGTATAATCGGCTGTAATTTCTTTATTGTATAGTGTAGGATTATTCTACCTTTCTATGCCTTGATCTCTTTGTTGTATAGTGTATGCTTTTTAGAGGTGATAGTATTGAGTAGGATAATTCTTTGAATATGCTATATCGTTCAAACGAGGGCCAACTCGCCCGACCATGGCCCTTCACGGGCCGTCGGATCCATGGGCCATGTACGGGCCATCGGATCCATGGGCCATGTACGGGCCGTAGTATCCATGGGCCTTCTACGTCTCGTAGGATCCATGGGCCTTCTACGTCTCGTAGGATCCATGTCGTAGGATCCATGGGCCGCCAACTCATTTATGGTTCTTGTACGGGCCTTTAATGGGCCGTAGACATGCCTTTAATGGAAATCGTATGTTTTATGGGCTGACCATAACGGGCCGTTAATAGGCCGTATTTGGTGATGCTATGAAAATGGCCCAACAGACTAACGGTCCACAAACGGGCCGACTGTAACGACGGGCTGAATTTGGCCCACAAGCAGAAAATGACAGTAACGGGTCGTAAGTAACCGAATGCTGCAAATGAACCCAAGAATAAATGGGCCCTCAGAAGGCCGAAAGTTAACTTGGGCTGGAAATGGCCGATGGAATAACGGGCCGTTAATGGGTATAAAGCGATACACTGTTCATTACGGGCCAGTTTCACCACGGGGCGTTAATGGGTGTAAAGTAATACACTGTTCATTACGGGCCAGTTGCAGCACCGGCCGCTAATGGGCCAAGAGTTACAAAGGGCCTCATATGGGCCGAAAGACGTCATAGGCTATACATGGGCCAGAAGTGAAAATGGGCTGGAATCATATTGGATGGCCCAGATGACATTACTGGGCCTAATTCGGATAGGGCATAACGGGCCTTGGGTTAGCGGGCTGTAAATGGGCTATATGCGAACAAGCCGTTAACAGGCTTTCCATGGGCCGGCCCGCCAGCTTTTGACCAAGTCAAACGGGCCGGCCTTATCACATGAATGGGCCACTATTGGGCCGTGCCACATGTCGACGTATCATAGGTGCCTTCTGTCTAGTGAGTGGATGACATCTGTCCCAATGATGAGCCGACATGTGTTTCCTCCAGCCAATGATGATTTTACAAGTGGAAAATCCCCATTGGTTGGGGCTGTTAACGGGTTATCGGATCCAAAACCCGACCCGATAGCTTAACGACGTTCCATTACGGTGGATGCCACATGTCGGTCACCCTTGACGAAAGCACTTCTGTGACGCGTGATTTATTGTCATGGAAGTGGACACTTCCGTGATGATAATTTTGGTAATGTCATGGAACACTTCTACGACAGCACAGGTATGACTATCTTGATTCTGTCATAAAATCGTCATGGATGTACACACATGACAAAAAACACGACCTACTGTGACACACACGTATCATCACGGAAGTGTATTTTTTTGTAGTGGAAACTACTTAGCGCGGCAACACATCAGGTCAGCGCCTCACATCTTTAACTGTCTTAGGCGCTTGAATCTTCTCGATCTCCTTGATCTTATAGGGGTTGGCCTCTATCCCTTGGTGAGACACAAAGAAGCCAAGTAGCTTGCTGAAAGGGACACCAAACACACACTTCTCTGGGTTTAGCTTCAAGTTGATCTTGCTTAGATTTGTAAAGGTCTCTTCCAAGTCCTGTATAAGACTTGATTTGTCCTTGGTCTTGACCACTATGTCATCCATGTATGCCTTAATATTTCTATGCAGCTAGGGCTCAAATCCAATTTGCACTACCCTTGCAAAGGTGGAACCAGCGCTTTTAACCCAAAAGGCATACACACGAAGTAGTATGTGCTGCACGGGATTATGAACGCAGTCTTCTCCTCGTCTTCCTTGGACATGAATATTTGATGGTACCTGGAGTATGAATCCAAGAAGGAAAGTAAGTCGCACCCAGAAGTGGAGTCTATGATCTGGTCTATGCACAACAAAGGGAATGGGTCCTTCGGGCATGCCTTATTTAGATCCGTGAAATCTATGCAAAGCCTCTAGTTCCCATTCGCCTTCCGCACCACCACTGGGTTTGCCAACCATGTTGGATGGAGCACTCCCCTGACCAAACCAACTGCCTCAAGTTTCTTGATCTCCTCAGCAATGAACTGCTGCCGCTCCAAACCTTGCTTCCTGACCTTCTGTGTGACGGCAGACAGCTAGGTGGTGCTCGATTACCTCCCTAGGAACACAAGGGATGACAGATGGTTGCCAGGAAAACACATCGACATTCGCCCACAGGAAGGCAATGAGAATGCTTTCTTCTTTGTCGTCGAGGGTGGAGCTGACAGTGAATGTTCCATCAGCACCAACCAGCCCTGCCGGGACCTTCTTCATAGCAGGCATGGCAACTTTTGGACCTCTTGCTAGTGGAGCTCTCCAGCAAATCATCAATGGGTGGAGCACACTATGGAGAGGCACGCTTCCCGGATTCCTTGTCGGTGCCTCCATTGGCTTTCTTCTTTTTCTTACTTTCCTCAACTGGGGGTGCGGCTTCCACGGCCTCAGCGCCGACCACGTTCCGGTACATCTTGTCCACGCATATAACCGCGTCCTTCTTGATTGACGGAATGGAAATGACGCCCATCATCCCTGGCATCTTCAGTGTGTTGTAGTCATAATGACATGCTGCCATGAATTTGCCTAGGGCGGGTTGTCAGTGCCACAGACCCAGGGCATGTCGACCTAAGTGTGCACATTCACAAGATCAAGATTGGAGCACCAGAACCAGAGACCAAGAGACTCGAAGCACGAGCTAGTAGATCAGAAGGAACCAAGGCCACGATAAGGAGCAAGATATTATCGAAACAGAGGCCTACCTTGCAGGACAACCGAGCCCGGCAAGGGGTGAGGCCACACCCAGAAAAAAGGAACAAGGCGTCCCGGCAGGGCCTGCCGGGACTTGCGGAGACCAGATCACCCCACCGACTGCTCCACCACGACCCACGTCGTGGATCAGTGCGGTGTCAAGACGTGGAATGATTAGGTGGCAACCAGTCGCCACATGGCGACCACTTTCTACCAAATGAACCCAGAAATGACACCCGTCCAGAGACATGTCAAGAAAGCAGGCGTGGAGCTGGAAAATTAGCCTGGGAAGCCTTGCCTGGCGACCAACGATGTGACACTAAGTGCTGCATTAAATGCACACTTTCAGCCTGTAGTGTTAGGTATGATAGCACTTTTTGCTATCATATCAGTGTCTAATGACCTATTTGCCACTGTGGTAACCCCTTGAGCTATAAAAGGAGACCCGTGGCAATGATGAGAGGGGTTGGAAAAACTTAGATCACACACACACCCATACGCGCGTAGTCATTACCCCGAAGTGGCCCTACCGGGCAAGTGTACTATGCACCACCACGACCTTTTTCCAATCAATCCACCAAAGCAGGAGTAGGGTTTTACGCCTCACGGTGGCCCGACCCTGGGTAAAACTGCCTGTGTGATTCCCTACCGCACTGCCTTGCATTGGTCTTCTCTTTGTGCAACATGACTCCCCCCTGTCGGACCAACAAGGGGTCGTCCTGGTCCCATAGGTGGCCGTGGTTTCCTGCGACATATTTGGCACGCCAGGTAGGGCGAACGTTTGTGCGAACCTGAAGACGTAAGCAGCGCGTCATCTTCATTGCCGTTTATATCGTCCATGGAGCCATCGACCATGGCCCCAAGAAGGAATCAACTCCTTCAGCTCATCCGTCCACCTCGAAGGCTCCGCTACCTGCGGCCTCCAACGTTACAGGGGGCGCGGAGACGCATGAGGGTGCGAACGCTGCGGCGGGTATGGACGGAGCAGGCGGCACCACCACCATCCCCCTCGTAGCTGGCGCGGGGGCAGAAGACACCGGAGGAGAGCGACATTAACAACACCCCGACGGCCGTGCTTCGGCCTTCGACGGGCGCCACCATAGCAATGGCACTTGGTCCGGGTGAGGCACTACCCTGCAGCCATCCTCACCGCGGGCGCGACCACTGCGTGTGTGCACTCCCCAGGGCGGACCGATCAAACTGGTGCACCCAACGGTGCTGATGGCCCTCAAGCACCTTCGCCTCGCCATCCTGCCGCCCAGATGGTTGCACCACAGCAGCGGGGCCGCAGTGCAGCCACCGCTGGCTCTACGAGGAGCCGAGCGACGACGCGATCGACATCGTCATCATCTATGCCAAGCACATCCTCGGATGCCATGGTGCAGGCCCAGCTGCTGCTAAGGTTTCCTCTAGCGGCCGAGCATATGGACGAGGGCGTGGCACCATTCAAAGTCTGCTCGGCTTCGCCGAAGCCGAAGGCTCACGATGAGCTGCCCCGCCGCGACCTCCCCAAGCCACGAGGGAGTCCGTCCCCATGGTGCAATCCCCGCCACGGCAGCTGGCGCGGGTGCAACCAAATCAAGACCTCGATGGCGCCTCGATGGCCTCTTCCGATCCTCAGACATGTCCAGGCCAACAACGAATCCCAGAAGGAGGGCGGAGAGGAGACGTGTGCGTCACTGAGCAGCGTCATGACAACCTCCTCCGAGCCGACGGGCACGGCGGCCCCAACATCAATGAACCCACTCTTGGCACTGATGGGCTCCTACCCTTCAAGGCTGGCTGCCCTGCCTTCACCCAGGAGTTGCGGCAAGTCTGTTGGCCGTCCATTTGCACGTTCAAGCCAGAGATACCTGAGAAGTACGACGGAAGAATGAACCCGGCAGAGTTCCTGAGCATCTACACCATCACTGTTCAGGCTGCTCGAGGAAGAGATAAGAAGGTGTTCGCCAATTACTTCCCGTTGGCACTTAAATCCAACATGAGGTCCTAGCTAATGCATCTGCAAGAGAACTCCATTTCATCATGGGCAAATCTGTTCCACGAGTTCATCGGTGCTTTCACCGGTGGCCACCAGGAGCCTGGTTGCCCCGGCGATCTGCAACTTCTCCAGCAGAAGGAAGGAGAGACCCTCCATAAGTTTTTGCAAAGGTTTACTAAAGTTCATAGGAATATTCCAAATATCCATCCGGCAGCTGTGATAGCTGCCTTCTAGTCTAATGTGCGCAACCGCCGAATTCGTGCCAAGGGTGCCCTGGCAGATAAGTGTGCCCAGATGGAGGAAGGTAGGAAATTGCCAGGAGAATAAGATTGCATTGATGTTGATTCAGAGGATGATGAAGAATCCACCAGTCAGAAGAAGCCTAAGAAGCACAGTAAGAAGTGAAGGGGTAAGGCAGTGTTGACCATTGAGGTGTTTGGCGCCCCCAGCACCAGCAAGATCACCAAGGCTGAGGCCCCCAGCAAGGAGGTTGCCGCACGTGCCGATTGTCGGGAAGCTGCAGTTGCCAAGAAGGCCGGGAAGGACGATGGGCCGTACTGCAAGATCCACCAGACCAAGGGCCATGACCTTCAGGAGTGCTATCAGGTCGAGCAGTTGGTCAAGAGACAGAGAGCAGAGTATCAGAAGCGCGATAAGGAAAAGGGTCAGAATGTTGCTGGCGGTAAGGGCCGATGCGATGGAGCAAATAGCCCCGGCAAGCCCTTTCAGAACAAATGAAAACCCGTCAGGGGTCGGGAGGAAGAAGTCGGTGGTGATGAGAGTGATAAGGGGGATGAAAAGGAAACCAGTGAGCAGGAGTTTCAGAATGCCACGAACGCCCTATGCATTGATGGAGGTGCATCTTTGCACACCTCCCACCACCAACTCAAGCGATGGGCTCGGGAAGTCAATGCCATGGAACCAGCGTCGGAGGCCCGGAAGCCGCTCAAATGGTCTCATACGCCTATCATGTTCGACGTAGAGGATCATCCTAGATGCACCGCTGCTGTAGGATGCTTGCCTTTGTTGGTATCTCTAACAATTCGCAAGCTCAAGGTCACAAACATGTTGGTGGACAATGGGGCCGGAATGAATCTGATTTCCCCGGCAGTTATCGATAGGCTTCAGATAGCAGAGCAAGAGTTAGAGGTTACGGGCACATTTCAAGGAGTCAACCCCAGCAGGAGTTATCCTAAAGGGAAGAATACATTGCCAGTAACATTTGGGGGCAGCTTAACTACTGGACTAAGAAGATTGTGTTCGACATAGTTGACCTGCCCCTGCCGTACAATGGGATCCTTGGACGCCCGGCCTTGGCTAAATTCATGGCGGCATCCCACTATGCCTACAATACCCTAAAAATGCCTGAAACTATGGGAGTCCTCACCATCCCCTCAGATGAGAAAGACGCCATCATTTGTGTTGGCAAGATGTACTGGGACGTGGTCGCGGTAGTGGCTGCGACGACACCAGTTCCCGCAAAGGGAAGAAACAAGATTGTAGGGCCTCTGGCAAAGAGTCCGAGAAGCTTGCCCCCTCCAAGTGCACGGCCCCCGCTGACGACGTGACAGAGTGTTCCAACAGCAAGAGATCCAAGGTTGCTGCTCCGCAAGTGAAAAAGGTCCCACCAGGGCTGGCTGGCATTGATGGTACTTTCACCATCAGCGCCAACCTTGATTGCAAATAGGAAAGCGCGCTCGTTTCCTTCCTGCGGGCGAATATTGATGTGTTTGCTTGGCAACCATCTAATATCGTCGGTGTTCCCAGAGAGGTAATCGAGCACCACCTTGTTGTCTGCCCACACGCCAGACCTGTTAAGCAGAAAGTCCAGAAGCAGGCCTTGGAGAGGCTACAGTTCATTGGAGAAGAAATCAAGAAGCTTGAAGTAGCTGGTTTGGTCAGAGGAGTGCTACATCCCACTTGGCTAGCAAACCCAGTAGTAGTCTGGAACGCGAACAAGAAGTCGAGGCTGTGCATTGACTTCACATACCTCAATAAGGCATGCCCAAAGGACCCATTCCCCTCGCCGCGTATTGATCAGATAGTGGAGTCCACCTCAGGTTGTGACTTACTCTCATTTCTGGATGCCTATTCCGGGTACCACCAGATCTTCATGTCAAAGGAGGACGAGGAGAAGACATCATTCATCACTCCATGTGGTACGTAGTGCTTCATCTGCATGTTGTTCGAATTAAAGAGTGTCAAGTCCACCTTTGCAAGGGCAGTCCAGATTGGCTTCTAACCTCAGTTGCACAGAAACATTGAGGCTTATATGGATGACATTGTGGTCAAAACCAAGGACAAAGCAACTCTCATCCAGGATTTGGAGGAGCGTTTGCAAATCTGCGCAAGATCAACTTGAAATTAAACCCAGAGAAATGTGTGTTTGGCGTCCCCTCCGGCAAGCTGCTTGGATACTTTGTGCCCCACAGGGGAATCGAAGCCAATCCTGACAAGATCAAGGCCACATGCAAACCAGTAGCAGAAGCAGTCAAGGAGATGTCCAGACTATTGTTAGGCAGTGTAGTATCACTTGGCAGTAACTCTGAGGAAACAGGTACAGCAGGAGCAGAGCTAGCCACCTCTATGGCCAGAATTGGTTCATAGAGCAAGAGGCACCATAACATAAGAGTATTACACAGTGGCACTCGAATCAGAGCTATGACTCATAGAAATGGAGTCATTCCAAGCAGCAGCAGGACTGTCATGAGTATTATTAGGAGGCACCATACCATGATCCACCTGCAGTCCTTCACCAGCGAGCCATTCCTGGAAATTGTAGGGCATTGGTGGCTCTTGAGGAGGAGGGGGAGGCCAGACTCCCCACTCAGGATGAATGTTAACATCATTGCCCTGATCCACTACTACATTACCATCATCCTGATTAGGATCATTATTGGGGATAGCATTTTGGGCCACCCAATTATGTAATTGCTGCTCTTACATTAGTTCAGCATTAAGCCCATCACCATGCAAAGGATGTGGGATGCCATCTTCTAGAGGTGGATCTTCTCCAACAGGCGGCACTTCTGGTAAATGGGCATTCTAGTCACTACTGCGTAGCATTGTGACAGCTACAGTCCAACTCTGACAAGCTCCACCAACTTGCCTGACAACCAGACTTTTAGGGACCAGGCGCATATGGATGATTCTGGCCTTAATGAGAACAAACCATCTATCCCCTCTACGGTTATTCCCATCCACTAAAGCACCAAATTTGTCAACAGATTTATGCATGTAGTGCTGCATCTGATAGTCATACAGGAATCCAACATACAGAAGCCACACCTCAGGGCCAATGGTGGTGAGCCAAATATTTAGTGCAGAATCATGCAGGACAAAATATATCATCGTATGCTCCTGAACTTCATTTTCATCTACCTCAAAGGTTGTACCAACTACAGTATCTCTAACTACAGAGTTGGTAAATCCAAAAATTCCCACACCGAGAGGATGATTTGACACTTCTATAGGGAAATAGTGGGACTCGTGAAGCAAACCTTCGATGATCTTGCGGATGTCGGCCTTCTGATGGTGCGGGATGAAGTGATTGGCCTCCGCAATGGCCAAGAAGTCATGGCGCAGCGGAGGGATGGCGCTGACCATCATGTCATCCCTAACCTTCCGATCTGCTGGCCCGAGCTCGATCGTCATCCCCGGCGGGAGGTAGGGGATGACATTGAGAGGATGGTTGGCCATGGCTGCGGAGGGTGGAGCTGGAGCAGGGGACGGAGCAGAGGATGGCACAGACAGCGATAGAGAAGAATGTGTAACACCAAGCTCGGGTCGAGTCTTTGGTCTCCAAACTCCTCGATTAAGGTGCACCTACCTGACGCACGCCACCGATGTGTGGCCCTTAAAGCCACAAGATTTGCATCGTACGGTTGTCTTACGCCTGGCAGCCTGCCCCAAAATAAGTGCAAGATTATTTACTTCCTCCGACTATGCCCCTGAAAAGACTGGATCGTTATCTCTTGTAATTTTATTTCCATGTGTTGTCCTCTCAAGATTGAAATTAGTAAGGGGTGAATCATCTGTTGAAAAGGAAGCCGAGCCAGGACAATCTTTTTGTGTCCATCTCATGCGAGTAGCCCCTGCAGAATTACAAGCCTTTTTATGATGTCCCAAAAAACCACATAGGCTGCAACAAACGAGTGCCGGGCAAGCAAAAAATTGGTGGGCCTTGGAACCACAAATATGGAAGGCCATCTCCGTTGATTGCTGGTTGCATGCATGGCCCAAATTGGAACACGTACCAGGAGTGAAAGAGCAAACTTGGCAAGGACAACCTGGACAATTAGAGGCCAAATGATCATTAGCATCGCAATTAAGACAAATGAGCAATTTTTCACAGATGAAATCCAATGGCGGAACAGAAGGGATTTTCCATAAAGAAGCAATATATTCCTCTGATATACCCGCACGATGATGGTCCAAAATATGACGTAGCATAAACCTTGGTATCTGATTCCATGTTTGAACTTTGAATTGCTCCCCTTGAAAGCGCCTGGTAGAGACAAAATCTTCTTCGGATGGCCGCTCATTAATGTTGATATGAAAAGTTCCAAAAGTCAACAAATTCTGCATTAACTAGCCATTATGAGACGCTAATATTTTCGAAACCACCGGGGCCTATCTGATCGCCGGCGACTGTTGGCCAGCCCTCTCCGTCGAGGTAGAGGGCCGAGCCCCCACCGGAGGAAAACCCACTTTAGAGAGGGTCACCGGAGACGAGGCCGAAACAACATCAGTATGGGTAGCTGTAAAATAACGCGATTTGATAGCCACCAGAGATCTAGCCAAAACTTCATGGTTGGTTTGATCAAAATGCCATGTCGAAGGGTTTTTAGTGGGCACATGAATGGCTGGTCGGAAGAGACTGAAGTGACACACAAAGTCCGGCAACACTCTATCCTTTAGACCATAGATGAAATTACAACCTCGATTAGAATCAACTGAGAAACGATATTTTCTGCTCTCCAAATGGCAAACATGCAACCCCAAGGGTAGACCACCAATACAACATTGTAAAGCAATAGCCACAGATTCTTCATTGAGAGGGAAAGAGTCTCAGGAGAATCTGACGACCAAGAAAAATTCCTTGGTCGAACCATAGTTGGAGAACTGGACCGTAGAACCAAAACGACGACGCATCTGAGCTGCGACCGCAAGGCCGGGGGAGAAATCCCAATGTAGAAGCCCCTCCATGAAGGCTTAGATTTGTAGGTGCCATGGTAGGTTGGTAGGGTTTAGTGGGTGGTGGTGGAGAGGAGAGGAGAGGAGAGAGACGCCATCCGGATGTTGGTTAAGGTTTCTTCCCTCGTTTGGAAACCTCCGTTTCCAAGTCTTTAGGGGCGGTCCTTTTCTTCCCGTGGGGAGAGGGGATTCTAGATTCACCTCCCTGATCATCCTCTGATGCGGAGGCACTAATTCCCCCGGGTCGGCTGTGTAACGTATGAAGCCCGCTTTTGGTTTCTCTATTCCTACCCTCGTCTTCTCCTGATGGCACTTGATAAGGTGCGCGAGCCAGCATCATGATCTGGCGAGCCTTCGGGAAGAGGGGTTGAACACCTGATCCTCTCTGCCTTTCTTATCCAGTCCTGGCCGAGGGTAATTTTTCATAATAATGTTGTGAAAAATATAATGACAGCATGTTCGGTCGCGGAGTTACTTACTTGGGTATCTGGACGGTTGTAGTTGAGACCCACATCCTCGATGGTGTCCGGACACTTTATTCGTGATCCAAAGAATAATCGATACATCCCTTCAAGCGTCACGCCGAAGAAGTGTTGAATGGTTCGCGGTCCTTCTGGGTTGAACTCCCACATACGGAGAGATCGACGTTGGCATGGCAGGACCCGACGAACTAACATCACTTAAATTACTTTGACGAGACTGATATCCCTCTTGAGGAGATCTAGGATGCGGCTTTGCAATGTCAGCACGTCATTAACTGGCCCCCAGTCCAGCCCTTTTTTGACCCATGATGCCAGTTGGGGCGGAGGGGCGGAGCGGAAGGCTGCGGTGGCTGCCCACTTTGTACCTCAGGGTGCTGTGATGTAAAACCACTCCCATTGCCATAGGCCGGACACCTCTGGGAAAGAACCCTTTGGCCATAGGGCGTCGGCACCTTTGCTTATTATAGTGCCTCAGCACTCCATGTGTTGCCCGTCGATCATCTTTGGCTTCATATTGAAGGTATTGAGCCATAAGCCGAAGTGTGGGGTAATGCGGAGGAAGACCTCACACACGACGATAAACGACGAGATGTGAAGGAAGTAATCTAGAGATAGATCATGGATATCTAGCCCGTAATAGAACATCAGCCCTCTAACAAAGGGATCAAGACTAAAGCCTAGCCCTCGGAGGAAGTGGGAAACAGATACAACACTCTCGTTGGGTTTGGGACTGGGGATAACCTGTCCTTGAGCACGTAGCCTGTGAAGGATTTCGGCGGTCAGATACCTAGCCTCCCTAAGCTTCTTGATGTCCTCCTCTGTGATGGAAGAGGCCATCCACAGGCCTTGAAGGCTGGATCCGGACATGGTTCAAGGTCCAGAGCACTTAGACTGAACCTTGGGTGTTGGAACTCGAGGTAGGGGAAGGGAAGGATCGGGCGTGGAGAGAAAAGGACAGGTCTTGACCTCTTTATAAAGAGGGTGAATATCAAGCGTCCTCCGCGTGGCTGTTTGGAACTTGCCTAAAAACCGAGGAGTCATACTAATGGCACGGTCGGGTTACCCACGCCCGTATTCATGAGAATCCCGTGATAAGGGGAACACGATCTCTGCTTCGACAAGACGTGCCAATAAAACCGCCTCGCAAGACGTTCAACACCAGGTTGAGAAAAACGGTTCGAATAATGACCGGGCCGTAGCGTGATGTCAGGAAAAGTTGTCAGCAGAATAGATTTGTGGGATATTGTGCTCTCTACGGTGGTACGTGGAATTTGTTTTGCAGAGCCGGACACGATTCATGTGTTCAAAATCTACCTTGAAGTATTCAGAGAAGGAACCCGCCTTGCAATGCCGAAGACAATCTGCGCGCTGGACTCATCATCATTGAAGCCTGGTTCAGGGGCTACTGAGGGAGTCCTAGATTTGGGGGTCCTCGGACAGACGGACTATGTACTTGTGGCGGACTGTTGGACTATGAAGATACAAGATTGAAGACTTCTTCCCGTGTCCGGGTGGGACTCTCCTTTCCGTGCAAGGCAAGCTTGGCAATTCAGATATGTAGATTTCCTTCTTTGTAACTGACTCTATGTAACACTAGCCCCCTCCGGTGTCTATATAAACCGGAGGGTTTAGTCTGTAGGACAGAAACTATCATATTCATAGGCTAGCTTCTAGGGTTTAGCCTCTACGATATCGTGGTAGATCAACTCTTGTAATACTCATATCATCAAGATCAATCAAGAAGGAAGTAGGGTATTACCTCCATAGAGAGGGCCCAAACCTGGGTAAACATTGTGTCCCCCGCCTCATGTTACCATTAGCCCTAGACGCATAGTTCAGGACCCCCTACCATAGATCCACCGGCTTTGACACCGACAAACGCCGCGGATCCCTCCTCGCGAGCTATTGCAAGGCGCGTGCTCCTTTTGTTTTGTTTTCCTTCTTTTACTGCATTGAGATAGAGAAGTATGGGGCCCCGTGGGGGCGTGCAATAGACTATGATTCCCTAGTTATCGTGCTGCATTTATTGTTCCTGTGTTGTGTTATGGTGTCGTTGTTATGCGTATGCGCGTAGGAACAACTTTGCTTGGGATGTTTGAAGCAGTTTGCACCTCGCGAGGTACCTGCTTCAGGCCTCGCCGGGCACCTTAAGAGCTGCAAAAAATCTGTTGGGAGAATCATTTCCGAACCTTGGTCGCGAGGGTTGCCAGCCACAGCCCGGTGCTCTATGTCGCGATGCCCGAGGGGCACAGACTGGGAGGGGTGCTCCCGCTGTGAACTCGAACGAGAGAGCCTCATGAAAATCAGGAGAGGAAGGGCTCACGAGGGCACCCGCGCAGCCCCCTCGCGAGGTTTGCGAGAGAGAGAACAAGTCAGACAAAAAGCTGAAAACAGAAAACAAGGGTAGAAGAGGATGGACAGAACCGGCAAAGAACAATAGAAGCAACTTTAATCAAGGTTCAAACAAGGAAGAGCGAGCCAACTGTGGAAAGCAAGTGAAAATCTGCGTCCGGCACCTAGTCTAGTCTTCGACGTCTTCTCACCAGCGCGGAGCTAAGTGCTGCCACTTGGCATGGGCGAGAGCCCCCGAGGCCCAAGGGTGGCACTCCGGAGCTCTGTGCATGTATAGCCCCACTCATTATTACGTGAGAGTGTCACGGGCGGCGACCTTCACAGGCACTGGGCCTTCTTCACAGGCACCGACCCTTTCTTCCGGCGGCGAGCTTCACAGGCACTCGGCCTTCTTCACAGGCACTGGGCCTTTCTTCAGAGCTAAAACTTCCAGAGGTGCTGGGTGTTCCAGGCATTTGGGATGGGCACCCCATCCTGAGTCTCCAGGCGCGCGGCGCAAGGCCTGGAGACGTGGACGTCCTTGAACGGGCCTTCCCACATGGGGGAGAGCTTATACAACCCTTCCCTGCAGAGCACCCGCATGAGTACGAGGTCACATACCTCGAGCTTCCTGGGGCGGATGTTGTGACAGTGATACTACCGCATCACCTGCTGGTATCTTGCCGCCCGTAGCATGGCTTCACGGCGGTGTTGCTCCCCCAACACGAGGTCCATCCCCCGCATGGCG
Organism: Triticum aestivum; assembly: GCF_018294505.1. Classification (NCBI taxonomy): domain Eukaryota; kingdom Viridiplantae; phylum Streptophyta; class Magnoliopsida; order Poales; family Poaceae; genus Triticum; species Triticum aestivum. Next base: position 297,418,364 of record NC_057798.1, on the reverse strand, counting down.
TCCTGTCGCGCCTCATCAAACGCTAGGACCCACGCGGAGCGATGCCTGACCTCGTGAGGGAGAATCGCTTTTGCTCCGTAGACGAGGAAGAACGGGGTCTCGCCAGTTGGCTCGGTCGCGGTAGTGCGGATGGACCATAACATGGACTGGAGCTTGTCGTACCAGCCCCTGCCGCAGGCCTCCGGCTTCTTCTTGAAGGTCCTAGTCTTGAGGCCCCTCAGGACCTCCGCGTTGGCGCGTTCGTCCTGGTCGTTGCTCCGGGGGTGCGCCACCGAAGCATAGCAGATCTGCGTTCCAAGGTTAGCACAATACGTCTTGAAGAGGTTGCTAGTGAACTGTGAACCGTTGTCGGTGATGATGCGGTTAGGGACCCCAAACAGGCTCACGAGGCTCTTGATGAACTTGACCGTAGAACCGGTTAGGATGGTGCGGACGGCTTCCACCTCTGCCCACTTGGTGAACTTGTCGATGGCGACGTAGAGGTAGCGGTAGCCCCAGGCGCTCGAGGGAACGGGCCCAAGATATCCAGCCCCCAGACCGCGAACGACCACGAGAGCGGGATGGTCTGCAGGCCCTGAGCTAGCTGATGGATCTGCTTGGCGTGGAATTGGCAGGCTTCGCAGGACTTCACCAGCTTAGTCGTGTCGCTGAGTGCCGTAGGCCAGTAGAATCCACTGCGAAACGCCTTGCGGACGAGGGTCCGTGATGATGAGTGGTGTACGCAATCTCCACCGTGTATGTCGGCCAGCAGCTCCTTCCCCTGTTCCCTGGAGATGCAACGCATGGAAACGTCATTTGGCCGCTTCTGGTATAACTCACCGTCTTGGATGTAGTAGGTCGTGGCCTGCCGGGCCACGTGTTCCGCGTCCTCCTCTTTCTTTGGCAGCGTCCACTACAAAAAAATACACTTCCATGATGATATGTGTTTGTCACAGTAGATCGTGTTTTCTGTCATGCATGTACATCCATGACGATTTTATGACAGAATCAAGATAGTCATACCTGTGCTGTCATAGAAGTGTTCCATGAGATTACCAAAATTATCATCACGGAAGTGTCCACTTCCATGACGATAAATCACGCGTCACAGAAGTGCTTTCGTCAAGGGTGACCGACACGTGGCATCCACCGTAATGGAACGCCGTTAAGCTATCAGGTCAGATTTTGGATCCGATAACCCGTTAATAGCCACGACCAATGCCGATTTTCCACGTGTAAAATTCTCATTGGCTGACGGATCCACGCATCAGCTCCACATTGGCACAGGTGTCACTCATCCAATGGTCGAGATGGGCCTATGATATGTTGACACATGGACCGGCCCAAAAGTGGCCCACAAAGTTTATATGGGCCGGCCCAACTGAAGGCCCATAAGATTTAGTAGACCATAATGGGCGGCCCAGCTAAAGGCCCACAAAATTTAGCAGACCATAAAGGGCCGGGTCGGCTAAAGGCCCACATGATTTTGCAGACCATAATGGGCTGGCCCAGCTAAAGGCCCACAAGATTTTGTGGACCACAATGGGCCGGCCCAGCTAAAGGCCCACAACATTCTGCAGACCATAATGGGCCAGCCCAGCTAAAGGCCCAACATTCTCTATCAAATCGGCCCGTCAATGGCCTGTCCTAAACTTGTCATCAATGCGGCCCATGGTCACTTCAGGCCCGTTAATAGTATGCTAAGTAATTGGGCCGAATTACGGCTCGATGTATTTCCGGCCTGTTAAAGGTCCGTCTTCATTTGGGCCCATTTACAGGCCATCAAAACTTTCGGCCCATAAACGACCGTGAAGTATTTGGGTCATATTCGGCCATGTCTGACATTCGGCCTGTTAGAGGCCCACTATAGATTTGGGCTACTTTCGGCCTGTTGTCATTTTCGTCCTGTTAACACCGGACGTAAACCATGGGCCATATGTGGCCCAACGTCATATCGGGCCCATTAACGGCCCATATAAAAATGACGATAATCTAGCCCGATCGAAGTTCCGGACTGTTAAAGTCCCGTGTATTAGGTCGGCGCATTTACGGCACGTCCGAATTTCGGCCTGTCAAATAACCGCATCATAAATGGGCCACCATTTTGGCCTGCTAAGTCCAGTGGGTTATTTGGCACAATCAGGGCCTAATCTCACTTTTGGTCTATTAAAGGCCCATGTTTTTTATGGGCTCGAGATATTTACACCTGTAAACGGCCTATTTTTACTAAGGGCCCAAATTATGTTTAGGCCTGCTAAAGGCCCACTATCGGCACAGGCCTACCAGAAAAATATGAAAGCTTATGCTGATTTAGGCCCAGATATTTTTAGTGGGCTACATGCCAATTTCGGCCCGTAATCGTTTTTAGCCCGATTGGAATGGGCCCGACGAATGTTGGCATGTTGGGCTCCTATGAAGCTTTCGGCCGAATACATTACTAAGATAAACCTACACTATACAAAAATAGCATCATAATTACTGCAGCCTGTGGCATCATCATAAATGTTGTATCACAACAAAATAAATTCCAACCATACAACAAAAGGCCTGTTGGCATAAAGTTTACAGTCCTTCCAGATAAAAGCACCATCAGATGTATAGAAGCACATATCATTTGACCTGAGTGCTAATGTTTCAGGCTGTAGAATCTGATGGAGCAGCACGATCTCCAACTTTTTCCGCCATTGCTCTTGAACAACGAAGCGAATGTCTGATAGTATGGTTTCAAAACCATTCATATCTTGATGACATTTCTCAACCACTATTCTTGTTTCCGAAACAACTTCCATTAGGGATTGGACTTGTGTCTGGAGCACAGATATATCACTCTGTCTACCAGGAAGATTTTGTTCAGTAGGCAATTTGGACGAGGTTACCTTGACAACCAACCCAGGATTACGCAGGAAGGTGCTTTTTGCACTGTTAGTGGAGAGATACTGACGCACTGCAGTAAGAGGTGACATTGTGCCTGTAGTAGCCTCGTCACCTTCAAGTGGTTGTGGCTGTTCAATCATTTGTTCCATAGCTTCCTGAGAGTTTGAACTTGTAGATTAGTGTACAAGATAAGTTACTAATGAGAAAAAAATAAACAAAGTAGGTTAAATGTTTATACATAACTTATTTTGGTGAACTACTATAATACATTAGCATGTATTGTAGTGCCAACTACATAATAAAATCACTTTCGGAACATATGTCCATGTAGCATGCCTACTGTATTGTCTATTTCCTCACATTAGTTGACATCTAAGGATAAAGAGACATGGTTTAAAGTAGGATGAACATAGTATGACATCATTCATATCATGGGCAAGCAAATATAAAACAAACAGGCTATTTTATCATTGTGTGCGCACGTGAACATAACAACTAGATTACAGATCAAGACCAAAAGAATATCCTTCATCTCTTCATGTAAGGTGAAATGATACGTTAAGAAAACTGTGTATAAAAGTGAACAGAGTAACTGACATTGGCTGCAAACCAAGTAGTTAAATGAACACATAACAGTACCAATTAGTTCAAGGTAGGAGGAGTAAGGACTTACAACAGCGGCTTGAACTGGTGTGCTCATGCCCTTCATCTTGCTAGTGTGGCAATCCTTGAAGATTTGCACTGCATTCGGTTCAGGTTCTTTTTGGTCTGCACGGGCTTTCCTCTGTATTTGGAACAAGTCAATATAGATACGATAACATGGCACAAAAAAAGAAGGAAGTAGCAGCTATTTACAAGAGCCTCGCAATGTGCAATATAGCTACGAGATCCTGTTATCTATTCGAATTTCACTTTAGAATGGTTGGTTTTGTTCTTCAAACAGTTAGCCTAGAAAAAGATACACTTATAAGGCACATACATAAATAAAAGTTCAATATGTGGTCTGATCAAATACATATAGCCTACCTGATACTTTGGATCAGACCAGTGTTTAACGAGGGATGTCCAGTCTTCATATGTAATATATTCCACTGGAGATGTTTGGGCGATTTCATTGTTAGCCTTGCCTTCAAAGTGAGATTTTCTAAGGTGGTACCGATACTATCATAGAGCAGACTGAAAAACATGAGTGCATGCTTGTTTAGTTGCATCATCTTTCGGATCCAACTTGAACCTCATTTGTTGAAAAAAGAATGTGAGTCTTATTAGGAGGAAGCTAGAAAGTATGGGACAGAGCAAGAAAATATTACTAATTGCGATGAATAACATTACTTACGGATAAATGGTCAAGCAAGGTGTTAAACTGGGTATTGTCTTTCTCATTCCTGTACTGGATCCACGTTGGGAGGATACGTGCATGACACCTAACGGCAACGGCTGCCTCTAATACTAACTTGGCTGACTGTGTAGCATCACGTGGCCTTTTTAAACCTGCCTCAAAATGGATCTCCATTCTTCCTCCTTTAGATTTTGTTAATCTGTCAAGCATTATCCCTGATGTCTGTTTCCGCTTGCGCGGTGGTGCTAGTTCAACAACGAATATGGAAAGTGTTAGTGTACATCAAACTGTGAGAATACATATAAAGGAGAATGCAACTGCAACTTGACTCGGTCAGGTACCATCTTCGTGTTGATGCTCATGAGGTTCATCTGATCTTGCCAAGTCTTGTTGTGTCAGTAGTGCTTCAGAAGTAGTGTTAGGTGTGAAGGCGGATTGGGAACTGGCCAGTTCCGGAGCAACGAACGAGTAACTAGTTGAGATGCTGGTACAGTTGAAGCGGATGTTGCAGCTGGTGGAGCAGGTGATACTATGTTTGTTGATTTAGCCGGTGGACTTGGACCTTCTACTGGACTATAAGTACCAGCAGAATCTCGACGGCAGAACCTTTTCCGTTTCACCTGATGAGTAATAGAACTCCCTACTATATTATTTTCCTTGCTCTTTTTTGACTTTGCCATGTCAAGCTGTACCCACAACACAAAAGAATAAAATCACTCTTCAGAACGCATTGATGCATGATACAGACAAGCAATACTTTGATGTAAGACAACCATATGAGGATGGAATATGTAAGAAAAACAGGACGGCATGACATATTCACAGCTACGATGTGCAAACTAAGCAGAAGGATTTTCAAGAAAATAGAAGTAATCCAAGTTAGACACCATATGAAAGATGCAACCAATATTACTCTGCCAAGTTAAAAGTGTCTTGTCATAAGTGGCAATTCAAAAATTTAGAAGCAGTACAACATAGAAATCAATGCAAGATGCAACCACTATCAAAATGCCATGTTAAAAGCGTCCAATCATGCGTGACTGATGCGGGATACACAACAGCAGTACTTTGATGTAAGAACATGGTATGATAGATAGATGTAGTGTATTCTAGACACAGAAAGCCATGTCATATGCACATGTATAACGTATAAACTCAGCATGTGCAATTTAATCAAAATAGAAGAAATACAGGCTAGACAACATATGCAACATGAAACCAATTATCACACTGTCAACTTAGAGCAAGCACCTGCGATGGTGGAGTATGGGAGATGAACTCATCATGTAGAATTGGGACTTCAACTTCATTAGCAGTAGCAATGGCAAATCTATAGAGTCTCTGTTTGCGTCGGTGCAGAGGACCACCAACATCCCCTAACTTACTCTTTTCCTTCCTATTTTCTGATATTGCCTTATGAAGTCACGACCACAAGAAGATGAATAAAATTAGCTCTGCATAATTGGTTGATGCATGATACAGACGAACACTACTTTGATGTAAGGCAAGCGCAGGATAGGAGGATGGAATATATACAAAAAAAGACAGCATTTCATATTCACACGTACGATAGGAGGATGGAATATGTATGAAAAAGCAGTAAGCGGAAGGCATTTCAACAAAATTAGAAGAAATGAAAGCTAGGCACCATATGAACATGCAACCAATATCACTCTATAAGGTAAAAAGTGTCTCGTTGTAAGTGCCATTTCAAGAAATTAGAAACAGTGCAAGCTAGAAGACAATGCAAGATGCAACCTACATCACAGTCCCAAGTTAAATGTGTCTTATGGGTAAGTGATCGTTGCATGTATAAGTTGTAAGATACGCAGATGCAATTCAACATAATCAGAAGCAATACAAACTAGACATCATACGGAAAACGCAACCACGTATAACAGTTCCAAGTAAGAGCAAGCACCTGTGATGGTGGAGCAGGGGAGATGTGCTCATCATGTACACGTATGTTCTAGAAACGGGAACACGTGTCATATTCACAGGCATTATGTGTAAAGTAAGCAGATGCAATTCAAGTTAGAAGCAATACAAGCTAGACATCATACGCAACATGCAACCACATATAATAGTGTCAAGTTAGAGCAAGCACCTGTGATGGTGGAGTAGGGGAGATGTGCTCATCATCTACACAGCTACGTTGACTGTCCAGCCTTGTGTTGTCTTGCTAATCTTTTTGGGAGGATGGCGGAGTAGAATATGTAGAGACCCCCTGTTTGAGTTGCTCCGAAGGACCACCATCATCCACTGCCGTACTAATTTCCTTCAGCTGTAATGATTTTGCATTGCGAAGTCAAACCGATAAGAAAAAGGAATAAAATTCGCTCTTCAGGACTCATTCATGCATGATACTCACGAACACTACTTGGATGAAAGGCAAACACATGATGCGAGGATAGAATATGTATGAAAAACAGGATGGTGTGACATATTCACACCTATGATGTGGTAACTAAGCAGAAGGCATTTCAACAAATTAGAAGCACTGCAAGCTAGACACCATATGAAAGATGCAACCAATATTACTCTGCCAAGTTCAAACTGTATGGCGTTTCAACAAATTAGAAGCAGTACATGCTAGAAATCATATGCAAGACACAACCAATATCACAGTGGAGACTTAAAGGTGCCTTATCATAAGTGACTGATATGGGATATGCAAGAATAGTAGTCTGATGTAGAAACAGGAACACATGTCATATTCACAGGCATTATGTGTAACGTAAGCAGATGCAATCCAACAAAGTTAGAAGCAATACAAGCTAGGCATCATACGCAACATGCAACCACATATAATAGTGCCAAGTTAGAGCAAGCACGTGTGATGATGGAGTAGGGGAGATGTGCTCATCATCTACACAGCTACGTTGACTGTCTAGCCTTGCGTTGTCTTGCGAATCTTGTTGGGAGGATGGCAGAGTAGAATCTGTAGAGAACCTCCGTTTCAGTTGCTCGGAAGGACCACCATCATCCAATGCCTTTCCAATTTCCTTCAGCTTTATTGATTTTGCATTGTGAGGTCATACCGACAAGAAAAAGGAATATCATTCGCTCTTCAGAACTCATTCATGCATGATACTGACGAACACTACTCTGATGAAAGGCAAAGTCATGATACGAGGATGGAATATGTACGAAAAATGGACGGCTTGACATATTCACACCTATGATGTGGTAACTAAGCAGAAGGCACTTCAAAAAATTAGAAACACTGGAAGACACCATATGGAAGGTGCAATCAATATCACTCTTCCAAGTTAAAACTGTCTCATCATAGGTGGCGTTCATCAAACTAGAAGCAATACATGCTAGAAATCATATTCAAGACGCAAACCAATATCACACTGCCAACTTAAAGGTGTCCCATCATAAGTGACTGATGTAGGATACACAAGAAGAGTACTTTCATGTAAGAACATGGTGTGATAGACAGATATAGTATGTACCAAAAACAGGAAAGCATGTCATCTTCACATTTATCATGTCTAAGCTAAGCAGATGCAGTTGACACTAATTAGGAGCAATACGAGCTAGACACCATATGCAACATGCAACCAGATATCACACTGCCAAGTTAGAGCAAGCACCTTGGATGGTGGAGTAGGGCAGCGGAGACTTGGACCTTGTAATGCACTATCAGTACAAGGAGAATCGGTATAGATGCTCCGTTTATGTTGCTGTAGAGGACCACCATCATCCCTTCCTTACTCTTTTCCTTCCTCTTTCTTGATTTCGCCTTGTCAAGTCAAACCCACAAGAAAAAGGAATAAAATTTGCTCCTCAGAACTCATTGATGCATGATACTACCGAACACTACTTTCATGTAAGGCAACCGCATGATAGGAGGATGGAATATGTATGAAAAACAGGATGGCGTCACATATTGACATGTATGATGTATAAAGTGTAAACTAAGCACAAGGTGCTTGAACTTGTTAGAATCGATGCAAGCTAGAAACCATATGAAAGATGAAACCAATATCACTCTGCCAAATTAAAAAGGTGCCCTAACAAATGTATTTGACCAAATTAGAAGCAATACATGGCAACAGGCTAGAAATAATATGTAATATGCAACGAATAAAGGTGACTTGTTGTAAGTGATTGATGCAGAATACAGAAGAGAGGTAGTTTCATGTAAGAACAAGGTTAACACATAGATGTAGTGTGTACCAAAAATAGGAAGGCATGTCATATACACACGTATAGTGTGTAAACTAAGCAGATGCAATTTACCCTAATTAGACGCATTACAAGCTAGACACCGTATGAAACATTCAACCACATATCACACTGCGAAGTTAGAGCAAGCACCTGTGATGGTGGTGTAGGGGAAGTGCGGTCTTCAGGTACAGAGCTACGTTCAATATCTTCATTTAGGCTTGTTGTTTCTTGAGAATCATGTGGAGAGGATGAAATTGCATTCTTTATAAGAGTATTGTGTCTCATATTAACCCACACGTGTGACTGTCTAATCATAAGCGATAGACGCAGGATACACAAGAACAGTAGTTTGATGTAAGAACATGGTGTGATAGGCAGATGTAGTACGTACCAAAAACAGGAAGGTGTGTCATATTCACATGTATAATGTGTAAGCTAAGGACATGCAATTTAACAAATTAGGAGCATTGATGAGGGATACACAAGAAAAGTAGTTTGATGTAAGAACATGGTTAATAGAAAGATGTAGTATGTACCAAAAACAGGAAGCATGTCATATTCACAGGTATAATGTGTTAGCTAAGCAGATGAAATTTACCCTAATTAGAAGCATTACAAGGTAGACACCATATGCAACAGGCAACCACATATCACACTGCCAAGTAAGAGAAAGCACCTGCGATGGTGGTGTGGGGGAATTGCGGTGATCAACTAGAGAGCTACGTTGACTATCTTCATTTAGCCCTGTTGTTTCTTGCGAATCATGCGGGGAGGATGACACTGCACTCTTTAAACGAGTAGGGCGTCTCACAGTAACCCACTGGGGTGACTGTCTCATCATAAGTGATTGACGAGGGACACAAAAGAGCATTAGTTTGATGTACGAGCATGGTTAATAGACATATGTAGTATGTATCAAAAACAGGAAGGCAGGTCATTATCAAAGGTATAATGTGTAAACTAAGCAGATGCAATTTAACCAAATTGCAAGCAATACAAGCTAGACACCATATGCAACATGCAACCACATTTGACAGCGCGAAGTTAAAGCAAGCACCTGGGATGGTTGTGTGTGGCAATTGAGATCATCAACTGCAGAGCTACGTTTACTGTCTCCAACTGCTGACACTGCACCCATTAGAGCGCTAAAACACTTAGTGCTTATCTTCGAATTACACTGGAGCGACTTCTGTCTTTTCTTTTCTGCATTCATCAACACGTCAGAGTCTGAAATACCCATGCATAAAAAAACAATAGTGTGAGTATGGGTGAAGTGTGTGCACAATTAGTATAGTGTAAAGGTATCAGATAGTAGGTCGGTGAGAAATAAATGATGGGAGACATATGATAGCTCTACAACATGCATGGCACACTAAATTACTACAGGATTCTATGAAAATAACAGTCGACTGAAAGCAAATAGGTCAGTCCATTTTTTTTGCATCGTCCGATGTACAAAGAACGGTCAGATCGCCTTCATCTACCTCCAGCCAGTCAGTGTTGACGATCTTCCTCGAAACGCCAGTGACCACCAGCCCAGTATTCCTCCCCTGCCTACGCCCTCCCCTCGACCTCACCGCACTGTCGTTCTTGGCACGCCCCCCCCGGCCATCCATTCAAGCCCCGCCGACCACTAGATCGGGCGCAAGCAGCTCCTGCGCTCCACACCCCTATGATAGACACTGATGCGCCGCTTCCTCGGGGAACAGGAGGACTAGGTGCTCCGCGCACCTAAGCGGGTGCTGCTTCTTTTAATTGTGGTTCGACTGACCCTGAATTGAAATCCAGGCAGGCTACTGACCTCTAGCAAAGGTGAAATAGTAAAAGGGAGGAAACCTTGTGCATTTAGTATCATGAAGAAGATGTAGTAAGAAGCGCTCAACTAGTTTCTTTCATGGGATGAATATGGTGTGAGCGGAGACGTAAGATTTTCATGAATAAGGGAAGAGGAGTACCTCTTTCTGCTGGCAGTGATGTGTCCTCCTTCTGCTTTTCCGACGATATTCTTGTTGTTCGCCGGAAACCAAAAGTTGTGGAGGACGGTGCAACCTTGGACGAACCCATGGCCAAGTTGTTGAGTGTGGTGCGGTGGCTGTATGTCGACGGCGGGGAAGCAGATCCGAGGCGGCGAATAACGGCGTAGCGGGAACAGCTCCGATGCGGTGGACGGTTGCGACAGTGGAGCCGCAGCAGTGAGGCATAGGATAGCGTGGTCGAAGTGGTTCTGGTACGGCGCACGTCGACGTCGGCGTCGTGGAGGCAGCTCTGCTTCGCTTCAGCTGCTAAGTCCTTGAAGGCATTGCGCTTGCGGTTGCGTTGGACGACGACGTCGGGGTACCAGCTCCGGCATGATGGAGGAGGGCGACGATGGATTGGCCGCTGTGGGGTGGAGGACGGAGGAGGCTGGGGTTTCGCGGCTGGTGGAGAGGGTGTTTTCGCGTGCACGGAGTATGAATGGGGAAACGGAGGGAGGCGTGGAACTAAGGGGGAACAATGTTTCGGTTTGAGACGCGCTTGTTTGAAATTTGGGGAAAGTTACAAACTTTGCCCCCATCTAAAATTTTGGACATATTGCGGGTTGGGGGTATGACAGTCATGTCAGGTGTCCCAAATGTGGGCGGATAGATTTTGGCCGAGCGCATGGGTGTTTAGGCGCCCATGGCGTATGAATGCTTCTCGGAGGCGGTTGAGATTGGCGTCTTTGTGAAGTTACAAACCTACCCCGGTTTAGACCTTTGGTCATTGGGCCGATAGGCTACACGGGCCAGAGTCAGGACAGTAATTTCCTACCACCAAAACAGTAGTCTCGCGCGGTTTCGGGTGACCAAAGGCCTATTTGGCGCTTCGTTCAATATTTGGGAGCAGAAGCATTAACGTTTTCGGTTCCCTTGAATTGAACTTTCAGGATTTGTCAAACTTCACAAATCTTTACTCTTGAAAATCCTAAAGCTACGATTATTTTGGAATGGAGGGGGTACATTTGATTATACATTGTACATGAGTATATCTTAAAAAATATGCAACTTACCTTAGTTCATGCATGGTTCCAGATATAATCTCCTTGGTTGCAAAAAAAAGTTAGATATGCATATGAATATATATAGCATGTTCAAACTCACAACAAAGATTGATGACCCCTTTTACATCTAATTTACAAATGCCATTATCTCAGGTTCAAATAGATGAATGCACTTCCTATGAATTCGAATCTCCGAAACCCCCTTTATGTTGAATTCGATATGTATTCTATTTCATAGTTAGCAATTTGGAATGTATACATGCAAGTGACAAATGTATAAAGTGCTTCACACTAACAACATGGAGTGCACTAATTAATGTTTATATATGAATTGCAAAAGCATCCATTGCCTGTATTTCAAACCATTCTCACTCTATGGATTGATAATATGAAATAAACACATGCACATGCTAGAATTCAATAGAGTATGGGTGTCTGATAGACCGGATTTTGTCCATACGCAATTTTTCAAAATTCATGATATCATCCAAAAATAATAATGCAATTTATATTTTAATTTAATGCGTAGAACCGCCTTTTACACGTAGGTGCACTATGCCTCGCCCCGTTCTCACAAACGCGTTATATATCTCTCTATCTAACGCGTAAGTGCACACACTTTATATGCATCGGCATTTCTCTTTCACCCATGCTCACAATCTCTCTCAAGGTGTTGGGGTGTCTCACTCACATGCTCTCTCTGTTTCTCTCTCTCTCTTTCTGACTACTATGTACCACTCTTTTCACTAATCTCAGTTGGAAAACAGTATTTCTCTCACATGCATATATACACATGCACGGTCTCTACTAGCCCTCTATAAACACATATATGTGCCTACGTGTCTCCTGCATGCACATTATCTTTAGGCCTCTCTTGCACACATTGCCCCCCCCCCCGACGCACCTCTCTGTAGGATATCCCTGGCTGTTAGGCTGGATGGTAATACAAGGCAAAGTTTTACCATAGTTTGGATCGGACCCTTGCAGTTGAAGAAAGAGCCTACTCCTGGTACTGTATATTAGTGATAGGGGTGTGTACAAAGTACACGTGAATACCAGGCATTATGCATGTGTGTATACTATCGACAAACTAGCCCCCAAGCTTGTATAACATACTAAGGGCCTATGGTTACAAATCATATATAGTCGGCTTATCACCAGTGGGGATAGGGTCCTCTGCGACTCTGGTAACTTCGTGTTGTACGCCGAGTCCTCCACATGGGTCTTTATATAACAGGTCTCGGTCCAACCTATATGTGGCACAGAATGGACCGACCCATGAGTCTTCATGTTGACCCACAACAACTAGGAATGATGTGCCCACCACACCACACATGCAATCGACCACTAAGAAAATAAGCATATACAATAGTACAACGGTATCTAGCTCACAATATGTCTCCATATTTTGTTGATGACACTGACGGACTTTGCATTTGATGCGTGCTCCGTATTTTGTTGATGACACTTACGATCATTGTACTTGAACCGAAAGCATGATATGGTCACTGGACTTCAGAATAAGCTCATCACGATCACCACATACATTTTGTCGTGCTAACCAACATGTGGTTGGATGGTTAGAGGACAGTGGTTTCTCGAGCCCAACAAGGTTAAAGTCCTGGTGCTCGCATTTATTTTGTGTTAATTTCAGTATTTTCCGGTGATGTACGTTCAGTGGGAGGAGGCGTTCCGCTCGACTACGAGGCACCTATGGTGACTTCGTAAAATCTCAAGATTATATATGCTGGCCCACTCTATCTAAGGTGCTCATAGGGCTAGGGTTCGCGTGTGTGCGCTTATAGCGGTGAGTGCTTGCGCGTATATATGAACCCTTGCATCTGTACTGTGTTAAACAAATACATGTCATGATTATACGGTCACTGGCTCACCCGTACAACTCCGTATTTTGTTGATGACACAATTAATTGACCAGTCAAACGTTCCACGCGACGCAACTAGTGTTGCACCATTGGGGCACGTAACCATGGGGCCCACCTATCTGCCCGTGTATGAAAGAAAGAAATGGTAGTTTGAGTCTATACTGTGTTAATAAAATAGGAGTCACCATACAACTCTGTAATTTGTTGATAACACGATCAATTGACCAGTCAAACGGTACACATTCAGCAGCGCACATTACCATAGGGCCCACCCGTCAGCGTGTATATGAAGGACATAAATGGTAATAAACTAGTGGTCAGCGGGTATTCGAAGTTGTGATACCTCTGGTTGGCAGTCATCGGCGGTTGGGGGGCGTTCATTGGGCGGTGGGGTGGGGATCCCCG